>NC_040034.1:1599419-1625648 GCF_000972845.2 Larimichthys crocea | reverse complement strand
TAAATAAATAAAACTAAACATTAGTCACATTACAGACACAGGTGTTGAGCATTTTTCCCTCAACCTTGCACATTTTTGTGACAACTGTCATCTCCCTAACATTTCTGTAGCATCTTGACAGCTTTGTGAAGGGCACGGGCACGTTGGAAAAATGTATAAAAGATACTTTGAAGGACTCTTAATTACACCAAACCATTGCTTAAAAAAGGGAGTAAGAAGGAAGGTAAAAGATAAAATAAAACAAAAACAATAAAGGAACTGTGGAGGTAGTTAAAAAAAATAATATATATATGCAGGTGTACTACAATAAAATCATAAAGTGAAGTAATGTCAAATGTGTGTAAAATTAAGTGCTAGGGTTAGGTTTAGGTTTAAGGTCAGGGGTTAAACAAGCTTCTCCTTGCACTTTATTATTTGTTATCTATGTCATTTGAACTGCAAAATAAATAAAACTAAACATTAGTCACATTACAGACACAGGTGTTGAGCATTTCCCCTCAACCTTGCACATTTTTGTGACAACTGTGACATCTCCTTAACATTTCTGTAGCATCTTGACAGCTTTGTGAAGGGCACGGGCACGTTGGAAAAATGTATAAAAGATACTTTGAAGGACTCTTAATTACACCAAACCATTGCTTAAAAAAGGGAGTAAGAAGGAAGGTAAAAGATAAAATAAAACAAAAACAATAAAGGAACTGTGTGTAAAATTAAGTGCTAGGGTTAAGGTCAGTGGTTAGGGTTAAATAAGCATTTAAATAAGCTTCTTCTTGCACTTTATTATTTGTTATCTTTGTCATTTTAACTGCAAAATAAATAAAACTAAACATTAGTCACATTACAGACACAGGTGTTGAGCATTTCCCCCTCAACCTGCACATTTTTGTGACAACTGTCATCTCCCTAACATTTCTGTAGCATCTTGACAGCTTTGTGAAGGGCACGGGCACGTTGGAAAAATGTATAAAAGATACTTTGAATGACTCTTAATTACACCAAACCATTGCTTAAAAAAGGGGAGTAAGAAGGAAGGTAAAAGATAAAATAAAACAAAAACAATAAAGGAACTGTGTGTAAAATTAAGTGCTAGGGTTAGGGTTAAGGTCAGGGGTTAGGGTTAAGGTCAGGGGTTAGGGTTAAGGTCAGGGGTTAGGGTTAAGGTCAGGGGTTAGGGTTAAATAAGCATTTAAATAAGCTTCTTCTTGCACTTTATTATTTGTTATCTTTGTCATTTTAACTGCAAAATAAATAAAACTAAACATTAGTCACATTACAGACACAGGTGTTGAGCATTTTCCCCTCAACCTTGCACATTTCTGTAGCATCTTGAAAATCTCATGTGTTGGTAAACTAACGTTAATAAAACATATTATTAATGCAGTCAGCTACATTATGTGAACAAAAATAACAAGTGCATAACTCAGCGGTGCTGATACAAGACTAAAAGCTCTTGTCCACATGAGAAATATCGTCACACTTTGATAATTAAATAGTTTGTTTGGGAGTTTTGGGATATTTTGTAGCGGTTAGCATGCTACGCTAAAGAGGCTAGCGACGTTCATTACTGTATTACATGCGAAATATTAAACACAGCACGTTTATAACCGGGTTAAAGCAACATACAGAAGGGGGTTTAGTTTAATACAAACACGCTGTTGTGCTGTTGTTTTATTTTAAAAGTGTCGTGAGACAAAAAACTTGTTAGCAGCTAGCGTGCTAACTTAGCTGCTAACTAGCACGCCAAAAAAAAGCAAACAAGATGTTGATGACAGACGTGTCACCGTGCGGTCTAGACACAACACAGCACAGAGGGAGGTTTGTTTTTAAAGGGGTAAGATGCTTGGGGTTGGTTTGACAAGTGAAAGGAAAAGCTAATGTGCTAATGTGACAGCGGCATTTAAAGAAACGAGTCAACACGGGGCCTTAGCGCGGCGTGTCAGCGCAACATCTCGGCAAAGCGGGTCATGAACTCATAAACACAGTTTGTACAAGTGGTGGAGCTGTTCAAGGGAAGAGAAAAAAAAAACAACCACAACAAACGACAGATTAGAAAACAAACCCCCGGAATACCGTTTTAGCAGCCTCAGCCCACGTCCTGCCCTTCTTCTTCTTCTGCCTCTCCCTCATTGTTGGTGTCTTGTTGTTGTTGTTGCACAGTAGTGTTGTTCAAATTGTGTCAGCTCCAGTTGAAATGTTGCTTTAGTTACCGCGTAAGATCCACTCCGTCTGCCATGTTGGACTTACTGTAAAGAGTCATGTGACTCCAGAGGAAACGTCATCTTACTGTATGGAGCTGTCATGTTTAAAGTCTGCAAGTTTCCCCCCTAATAAAATAGATTAGATATACTTTACTCATCCCACCACGGGGAAATACACGTGTTACAGCAGCAGAGGAAAGTGTAGCATACACTACAGAATTAGAAAAAAAGTAGAAAAAGGCAAAACAAACAAACAAACAAACAATAAACAGACAGAAATATCTATAATGTACACAATAAACACAAAAAACAATCAACCTTCAAAAACAGACAAGTACTGAGGATAAAAGTGTAAGAAATATTGCAAAGAAAATGACCATGATACAAATATAGCTGTCATGTTTAAAGTCTACAAGTTTCCCCCCTAATAAAACAGATTAGATATACTTTATTCATCCCACCACGAGGAAATTCACGTGTTACAGCAGCAGAGGAAAGTGTAGCATACACTACAGAATTAGAAAAAAATAGAAAAAGGCTAAACAAACAAACAAAAATACAATAAACAGACAGAAATGTACTTGTTACAGCAGCAGAGGAAAGTGTAGCAAACACAGAATTAGAAAAAAGTAGAAAAAGGCAAAACAAACAAACAAAAATACAATAAACAGACAGAAATGTACTTGTTACAGCAGCAGAGGAAAGTGTAGCATTCACTACAGAATTAGAAAAAGCAAAAACAAACCAAACAAACAAACAATAAACAGACAGAAATATCTATAACCTACAATAAACACGAAAAACAATCAACCTTCAAAAACAGACAAGTACTGAGGATAAAAGTGGCATGATGTATAAAAAGATTATTGTTATGTAAAGTGACCATAGTGTAAGAAATATTGCAAAGAAAGTGTCCATGATACAAATATAGCTGTCATGTTTAAAGCTGTCATGTTTAAAGTGTCCCCCTAATAAAACAGATTAGATATACTTTACTCATCCCACCACGGGGAAGTTTACTTGTTACAGCAGCAGAGGAAAGTGTAGCATACACTACAGAATTAGAAAAAAGTAGAAAAGGCAAAACAAACAAACAAACAAAAACAAAACAAAAAATACAATAAACAGACAGAAATATCTATAACCTACAATAAACACGAAAAAACAATCAACCTTCAAAACAAACAAGTACTGAGGGTAAAAGTGTAGGAAATACTGCAAAGAAAGTAACATGATACAAATAGAGCTGTCATGTTTAAAGTCTGCAAGTTTCCCCCTAATAAAATAGATTAGATATACTTTACTCATCCCACCACGGGGAAATTCACGTGTTACAGCAGCAGAGGAAAGTGTAGCATACACTACAGAATTAGAAAAAATATGTAGAAAAGGCAAAACAAACAAACAAACAAGCAAAAAAAACACAATAAACAGGCAGAAATATCTATAACCTACAATAAACACAAAAAACAATCAACCTTCAAAAACAGACAAGTACTGAGGATAAAAGTGTAAGAAATATTGCAAAGAAAGTGACCATGATACAAATATAGCTGTCATGTTTAAAGTCTTCAAGTTTATATTTATATTTATAAACCTGTCAACTGTGACCAGGATCACACAGGGGAAGAGGACGGCAACAGCTCCTTAGGGGAAGGGTGGGTGAAAAAATAAATAAAATAGATTAGATATACGTTACTCATCCCACCACGGGGAAGTTTACTTGTTAAAGCAGCAGAGGAAAGTGTAGCATACACTACACAATCAGAAAAAAAAGTAGAAAAGGCAAAAACAAAAAACACAATAAACAGACAGAAATTAAACAGACAGAAATATCTATAACCTACAATAAACACGAAAAACAATCAACCTTCAAAAACAGACAAGTACTGAGGATAAAAGTGCCATGATATATAAAAAGATCATTATAATGTAAAGTGACCATAGTGTAAGAAATATTGCAAAGAAAGTAACATGATACAAATATAGCTGTCATGTTTAAAGTCTGCAAGTTTCCCCCTAATAAAATAGATTATATATACTTTACTCATCCCACCACGAGGAAATGCACGTGTTACAGCAGCAGAGGAAAGTGTAGCATGCACTACAGAATTAGAAAAAGTAGAAAAAGGCAAAACAAACAAAAATACAATAAACAAACAGAAATATCTATAACCTACAATAAACACGAAAAACAATCAACCTTCAAAAACAGACAAGTACTGAGGATAAAAGTGGCATGATATATAAAGTGTAGTCTACAAGTTTCCCCCTAATAAAACAGATTAGATATACTTTACTCATCCCACCACAAGGAAATTCACGTGTTACAGCAGCAGAGGAAAGTGTAGCATACACTACAGAATTAGAAAAAAAAGTAGAAAAAGGCAAAACAAACAAACAAACAAAACAAAAATACAATAAACAGACAGAAATGTACTTGTTACAGCAGCAGAGGAAAGTGTAGCATACACTACAGAATTAGAAAAAAGTAGAAAAGGCAAAACAAACAAACAAACAAACAAAAACACAATAAACAGACAGAAATATCTATAACCTACAATAAACACAAAAAACAATCAACCTTCAAAACAGACAAGTACTGAGGATAAAAGTGGCATGATATATAAAAAGAGTATTATAATGTAAAGTGACCATAGTGTAAGAAATATTGCAAAGAAAGTAACATGATACAAATAGAGCTGTCATGTTTAAAGTCTACAAGTTTCCCCCCTAATAAAACAGATTAGATATACTTTAGCTCGCTCTCTCTCTCTCTCTCTCTCTCTATGCTCCTGAAAATTCCTACAGGTCTACAGGACATCTGCTGTATATAAAACACAGAGAAAATACTCACCTTATTTTCCTTACGCCTTTCTTTTGAATCCCTGCAGATCTCTTTAGGCTCCTGGCGTGTTGGGGTCTTTCTCCAAAAAACTAGAAGAATAATAAACAAACAAAAGAAAAAAAGTCAAGAGGTTCAAAGCAGGTAAGAAACCCCGGTGTGGTCTCCAATGTTACATAGCTGAATAAAAAAGTACAGGATATAATACTCAGTGTAATCACGACCCACAAATCTTCACCAAACACTGTGGCTAGTAGATTTAGATCTTCTGCTATGATTGTTGGTCGTCCCTCAAGACCAAATTATGCCTATCTTGCAATCATGCTTTTAATAAAACAAAGGTGGTTATTTTATGATTTATACAACACATGTCAGGGAACCCACTGATTTGTGTTATGGCATGAACAGGTAATACACTTTAATAAGAGAAGTTAACATCTATTCAGAAACCCACATACATGTCATGATATCAATATCTCTCAAATACCGGTTTTTATTTCTAAAGGTATATTTAAGTTCATGGAAATTTATTCCAGCGGCACTTTCGCGGGACTTTATCTTACATTAATTCACAGGTTCACTCTTATTCACACCTGACAATTTTGACCTTCATCCTCCAAGGTTTCTTAAAAGTTGGACAGTCATCGTGGCAGCTGGGTCTCTCAGGGTTAACTTTGTGAATGTTACTTCTTGAATTAACTCGTTTAAGAGTTCTTTAGAGTACTCTCTTGGTTAAATCCATTCACCGTCCTCACTGCTTTTTCTTCCGATCTGTGGCTCTGAATCACTTTTATTTCCCAGAGGCATTTAGTTTTCTGTTCTGTTATACCCGTGAAATTTAACTCTAGTAGGTGGAGGTTAGGGGTTAGGATTAAGCAGACGCAATTCAAGGGCCCGGGCACATTGGAAAAAATGTTAAAAGAACTTTGAAGGACTCTTATAACACCAAGATTGGTTGAAAATGAAAAGTAAGACGAAAGGACACACACACACTGCCACACAACAACTGTCACCCACACAACCCCCCCTAACACATAGTAAAATATGTATATTTGCGGTTTGCAGGTACTTCGTTGTCTCCTGTGAACTGTACCACACGCTACCACCCCTCCCCCCCCTGTGTCAGACGAGTATTTTTTTTTCCCCTCACCGACTGACTTTAGGCACACATTTACATAGAGTTGTATTCCGCGCTGTATACCCCACTACACGCCTTCCTTCCCCCACCCCCCAACCGACCCACCAACCTGAACCTCAGCACTCCCCACGTATAGTAACCACGCCCTGTCCACACACTCATTGTTGGTTGCTCCTCAGGTATCAGTGACACACTTATTCCCACCTATCTCCCCCCTCCACGCCTTTACCTCACACTCTTACACCGTACACCCAGTGCCTCTGACTTCCCACTCTCACGACTTCCTTTCTCAATCCCTGTCCCTCTCTTTCTTCTTCCTCCTTATTTATAGTTATATTCTATTCATATAATAGCGTTTTAATGGGATCGCCACATAGGTGTAATAAGAAAATGGTTAGCCCTAGTGTACCACGTGTAAGTTAAGGTGCTAGAAAACAACCCACACACACACACCACATCTTGGCTAATATGGTAAATATATCTATATATATATAGTAGTATATCATATATATAGTAGTAATATATATATTACACACACACACCACACACAACATATATATATATCTTATAATAATATATACACACACACACACACCACATGTCAAGGAAAAAACACAGTATAAAAACTACAAAATACATGAGGTGTACTTACAATCAATCATAAAGTGAAGTAAAGTAATCTCAAATGTGTGTAAAATTAAGTGCTACGGGTTAGGGTTAAGGTCAGGGGTTAGGTAAATAAGCTCTTCTTGCACTTTATTCTTTTGTTATCTTTGTCACTTTTAAACTGCCAACATAAAATAACAAAACTAACACTTAGTCACATACCGACACAGTGTTTGAGCATTTTCCCTCAAACCTGCACCTTTCTTTGAACATCTGTCATCTCCCTACAACATTTCGTGTAGTCTCTGGACAGCTATGCGGCAGGGAAGACACGGGCACCGTTGGAAAAATGTTATAAAGTACGTGTGAAGGACTCTTAATTACACCAACACCATTGCTTAAACAGGGGAGTAAGAAGAGGGGTAAAAGATAAAATTAAAAACAAAAACAATAAAGGAACTGTGTGTAAAATTAAGTGCTAGGGTTGGGTGTAAGGTCAGGGGTTCGGTTAAATAAGCATGTAAATACCCTCTTCTTGCACTTTCATTATTTGTTTATTTTTGTCATTTTTAACTGCAACAATTAAATAAATCTAAACATTAGTCACATTACAGACAACAGGATGAGCATTTTCCCCTCAACCTGCACATTCTGCAGCATGTTGACAATCCATGTGTGTAAACTAACGTTAATAAAACATATTATTTATGCAGTCAGCTACATTATGTCAACAAAAAAACAACTGCATAACTCGCGGTGCTGATACAAGGACTGAAGCTCTTGTCCACACTGAGAAATCGTCACACACTTTGATTAATTAAATGAGTTGTTTGGGAGTTTTTGGATATTTTGTACGGTTAGCTGCTACGCCTAAAGAGGCTAAGCGACGTTCATTACTGTATTACATTGTAAATATTAACACGCGCCGTTTATAACCGGGTTTATTTTTTTAAGCAACATCCAGACAGCGGGTTTAGTTTATGTGGACACCGCTGTTGTGCTGTTGTTTTATTTAAATTGGCCGTTTGACTGACAACAAACTTGTACGCAGCTAGCGCTGCTAACTTAGCTGCTAACTAGCCACGCCAAAAAAAAAGCAAACAAGATGTGTGACAGACGTGTCCACCGTGCGGTCCAGACACAACACCACAGAGGGAGGTTGTTTTTTAAAGGGGTAAGATGGTTGGGGTTGATTGACAAGTGAAGGAAAAGTCTAAGTGCTAATGACAGCGGTTAAAGGAAACGAGTCAACACGGTGGCCTTAGCGCGGCGTGTCAGCGCAAACTCTCGCCAAAGCGGTCATGAACTCATAACCACAGTTTGTACAAGTGGTTGGAGCTGTTCAGGGAAGACGAAAAAAAAAAACAACACAACAAACGAACAGATTAGAAAACACAACCCCGGAATACCGGTTTAGCCGCCTCAGCCCACGTCCTGCCCGTCTCTCTGGTCTGGCCTCTCCCGCATGGTTGTGGATCTGGGTGGGTGTGTTGCCACAGAGTGGTCAAAATTCGGGTCAGCTCCGGTTGAAATGTGCTTTAGTTACCGCGTAAGATCCACTCGTCTGCCATGTTGGGACTTACGTAAGGATCATGTGACTCCCGAGGACAGTCATCTTACTGTATGGAGCTGTCATGTTTAAAGTCTGCAAGTTTCCCCCTAATCAAAACAGATTAGATAACTTCACTCATCCCACCCGAGGAAATGCACGTGTTACCGCAGCAGAGGAAGTGTGGCATACCTACAGAATTTGAAAAAAACGAGAAAAAGCAAAACAAACAAACAAAAATACAATAAACAGACAGAAATGTACTTTTACAGCAGCCGAGGAAACGTGTAGCATACACTACAGAATTAGGAAAGAGTAGAAAAGGCAAAACAAACAAACAAACCAAACAAAAAATACGCATCAACAGGACAGAAATATCTTAAACCTACAATAACACGAAAAACAATCACCTTTCAAACAAACAAAGTACTGGGATAAAAGTGTAGGAAATATTGCAAAGAAAGTAAATGTACCAATAGAGCTGTCATGTTAACGTCTGCAGTTTCCCCCTAATAAAATAGATTATATATACTTTACTCATCCCACCACGAGGAAATTTACTTGTTACCGCAGCAGAGGAAAGTGTAGCATACCTACAGATTAGAAAAAAAAAGGAAAAAGCAAAAAAAACAAAACAAACAAAACAACAAACAAACAAAAATACAATAAACAGACAGAAATGTACTTGTTACAGCAGCAGAGGAACGTGTAGCATACCACTACAGATAGAAAAAATAAGTAGAAAAGGCAAAAAAAAAAAACAAAAAAAAAACACCAATAAACAGGACAGAAATATCTATAACCTACAATAAACACAAAAAACAATCAACCTAAAAAAAAGACACAGTTCACTGAGGATAAAAGTGGCATGATATATAAAAAGAGTATTGTAATGTAAAGTGACCATAGTGTAAGAAATATTGCAAAGAAAGTGACCATGATACAAATATAGCTGTCATGTTTAAAGTGTCCCCCTAATAAAACAGATTAGATATACTTTACTCATCCCACCACGGGGAAGTTTACTTGTTACAGCAGCAGAGGAAAGTGTAGCATACACTACAGAATTAGAAAAAAGTAGAAAAGGCAAAACAAACAAACAAAAACAAAACAAAAAACACAATAAACAGACAGAAATTAAACAGACAGAAATATCTATAACCTACAATAAACACAAAAAACAATCAACCTTCAAAACAGACAAGTACTGAGGATAAAAGTGGCATGATATATAAAAAGAGTATTGTAATGTAAAGTGACCATAGTATAAGAAATATTGCAAAGAAAGTGACCATGATACAAATAATAATATTATTGCGAGAGTAGTGACCATAATATAAATAATATAACAAAAGTAAGTGACCATGATATAAATAATAACTGCAAGGTATAAATGAAATAAAATAGAAAAGAATTGCAGTGAGACATGAACAGGAGACCACAACATGATCAGGTGGTGCAGGTGTAAAGTCTGAAACACAGTAGACAGTTCAAGATCATTTCAGTCTGTTTATTTCCATGTGTAAGCAAATGGCACGATTTCACAACTATGAAAAAATAAGGCAGTTAATCAAGAGAGCGTTGCAAGCTTTCTTTACATTACATTTTTTTGGCTCACAATTACATTAGCTAGAAATTGAAGCAACAGTTCATCAAGCATAACAGGCTTAAACCAGGGCGGGCCCCCTCACACACCACCACATTAGTCTAATATTCGGGGCCCTCATTTCTCATTGATTTGGCAAAGATCAGGTACATTTTACAGGCTTTTATGTTTTTTAAAAAATGTGCGTGTGAATGATGTTTTAATGTGTAAAAAAAAAAAAGAAAAAAAGTACAGTACGTTGAAATTTAATTAAATAAAAAATTGCAAAGATCCTTCAAACTGTACTGTGTGTCAAACCTGTTTTTTTTTTGTTTTTAGAAGCTGTGCTATTCATTGAGACTGACTAAGCCACGAGAGAAACTACAGGCAACTGTAGGCAAAAATGATGAATGCCTTTCCGAGTAAGTTGAATACATGCTTACTAAAGTGAATATTTCTAAAAAGAGAGAGAGAGAGAAAGAGAAAAACAAACATTTTTAAATCAAGGCATAAGATTTTCCTCCATGTCTCCTTTGTGCCATCTTGAACTAAGGCCAGCCCCCCTGTGTACAGATGCGTCGACACGTATCAGGGGCTTGTCTGAACTGGATCTCCGTGTGGAAGATAAGCAGCGGAGGATGGTCTTTGTCTCTGAGGAGAGAAACTCTGAGATTCTGATGTCAGAGCAGTGGACGATGAGGATGACGTGACGGATGCTGCTCGCGGTGCTTGATACCTGTGGACCATAATAAACAGAACAGATTGACTTATTATTAAGGATGCAGTATGTTTCACCTTTACTATATCCACGTAATGACCAAATGTATCCGCAGGATTTAACAGGGTTGCATGTAAAAACAAACTTGGTCAACAGAAATGTAAAGTACACGTGGTTTGTAGTTAATTTACATGTGTAAACAATTAACTGACAACTAATTAATACTTATAACTGCATTTTAGTAACTCGGATTGGCCTGTTAAAGGAACATAATTCGTTCCATATCTTTTAACTGCTATCCCATCTCTAAATATATAAGACGTCTGGCTTTCTCAGCTGCTGTCTCACCAGGAGTGTGACTTCCTGACTCGTGACGACGCGCCGCTCCTCTCTCTAACGGGAACGTTTGCCAGGATGTCCCGTATCAGTCTGGGGGAAAAGGCTCTCTCCAGGTGAGTGCCATTAAGGTTCAAGGTGAACATGGTCGGCGGAGACATGTCTAACTCCAACAGCATTATATTCTCAGCCTGTAAAAAAAACAGATCAAAGTCAATTTGTAGTTATATTAGCAGGCACAAAAATCTATTCACTTCCATCGCAAAGCTTCTATGGTGAAGCAATATCGATGGTTCACTGGCGTTGAGATGAAATTGTGAATGGTTTCCATGGCTACAACCATATTCACATCCTCCAGGAAAGAAGGAAGGCTGTGTCACATCTCTTTTCTTTTTTAACCAGACCGTCCGAGCACTGACCTGGTATCTACACGGGGCCCCGGTTGCCGTGGCAACAGCCATCTGTGCATATTGGCTAATTGGCCTCTTGTATCCCACAGCTGAGAGAGGCCTTCTCTTGACCTGAGTGGGTGCACTGGGGATAAGAAGGGGGGAAACGAAGGATTTAGATTCAGTTTAATACACTTAGACTTGGTTTGGCGATTAAGATGCAACTTCAAGTGCCCCCATATATGTTTAAGACAAATCTCCCCTGTTATCTACCACTCAGTGAAGACAAATACCAACGGTGTCTGGTTCTCCTTTATATAAAGATATCCGTTTCTTGGAAAGACAGAGTGCATAAATTATCTATAGCATGTCAGGTCAGATTGCAGTCTCCCTGTGTACGATTGAAAAGAATTCTGACTGTGGCGACTCCCAGTGGTTATACTAGAACAGACACTGGGGCTGACTAATGCCAAAAACCTAGGCCATGCTATAATAACAAATATTACTAGAGTAGATTCTGTTGCATTATCAAGCTATGGTTTTTGGAGGAGCTCATTTGTGTTCAGACAAAAAGCCAAAATAGCTCAATATTGCTGTTTGACATAACTTCAGCCTAAATTAAATACATAAAAAGGTCTGTCCAAAGGTATTTATTAGTTTCTGACTCTGGGGAAGTCGAAAAAACATTCAAATTCCCCCAAACTACTGTATGTCTGAACTATATTTTTAACCAAATCACATGCTGTACATTTAGGTTTTGGTAACTAATGTAATATTTTTTCCACTTCCCTTCACTGAGCCCACCCCCCGTCATCAAGAGGCATGCCTCCCACTTTGCTGTAGTCTAATATGCCTGCCTCATCTATTTATACTATTCTGTTGCTGTTTTCCTACCGCCTGCAGAGAAGGAATGTGCAGGTTCAGTCAGGTGCAATATATGAAGGTCAAAAGAGTCAAAATAACAATAGCCAGTTTTAAATGTTTAATTATTTTTAAGAATAATGGTCTATTCAGGTAACTGATGGTGCAGAAATGTGTATCTCTGCTGATCAAGTCATGCATTTCAAACACTAGGCTG
Organism: Larimichthys crocea; assembly: GCF_000972845.2. NCBI lineage: Eukaryota > Metazoa > Chordata > Actinopteri > Sciaenidae > Larimichthys > Larimichthys crocea. Next base: position 1,613,206 of record NC_040034.1, on the reverse strand, counting down.
ACGTGTTTATTTACTGATTGTTACTGATGTGCAGTTAGTTCCAGAGGATTCTTCTTTCTCTAGTCTGTCATTGACAGTAGCTTATGTCAGCAACATGCAATGAATCCACTGACCTCTCTGGAAGGACCGGTTGGAGTCTCCATTGATCCTCCTCACTGTCAAAGTGCAGCCTGTTCATGATCTTGTTCTTTTCCTCTGGAGGTATAAAATTCTCAATCAAGAGATATCTGAAATATGAAGTACATGTTTGTGTCAGCAGGGATTCAAACAGCAAAATCAAATAATATGTCACTTTCTGGAGCACTGATATTAAATCAAACTTCTTATGTCTTGAAAATGGCAGAACTTATAAATAAATGAATTTAATGTAACAGTACAAGCGCAGTTGTATTTTTTCATCCCTCTATCCTTTAAACAAACTGCTTACCAAGCAGCAAAACTATTTCTTTCCCTTCCATCCTGACTGAGCAGGAAAATCATCAAATTAAGAACAAAATGCTCTCAAACAATATTGATCAGTACAATACTTAGACACACAGCACGGCTGTTTTTGCTCACAACATAAACTTAAAATAAAGCAGTTTTAGTATGCTGCCATATTGCACAATAGCAAAAATATTAAATGAACTCGATCTCCGATGTCAGATGTATTACTACTACAACACACTACCACACAGCTTTTACTGCATTTCATTGATTAGATAACGCTCAATACATAACAGAAATTAATTGTGGAAAACATTTCATGGCAGTATGATCGAGTCTGAGAGCGTCCAGGTATAAATAATGTAAAATCTATAACCCTCGAGTCTTTATGACCACAGAGTTTTAGCACCCTTGGCATGATAAAATTATGTATTTGGTTAACTCCTTATTCTAAAGGGCACAATAAAAATGTATATGCATGGGAAGAAAACAACACTGCATGTAGCAAGTACTGAGTATGTGCAGTACTCACTTGTACTTGAGTTCTCTGGTGAGTTCATTCTGTGTCTGTTCAAGCTCCTGTCTGGTCGTGACGTGTTCGGCGATGACATCTTTCATCTCTCCCTTCACCATCTGCAGTTTGGAATACAACTGTACAGAACAGGAACATATTAATCACCGGCGTCACTCCAGGATGACTAGAGGAAAAGCCCACCGGGACGTCCAGAGAAACCTGAACTTTTTATTAGTTGCAAATAAGATCGCATGATTAATTGCTTTTCGTGATTGTGGCGTCAGCGGGTGAGTCATCTTACCCTCTTCAGCTTCTTTGTCTTGACTTCCACCTCATGCTGCAGGGAGGAGAACGTCTCCCTCATTTCTACCGTCTCCTCGTCCTGCAACATCATCTGCTGCTGGATCTCTCTCTCTCGTCTTATCTGCAAACCAGGCAGAACGTCAGAGCTCCGTAAAAAAAAAAAAAGACAAACACAGACAGTAATTCCCTTAAAAATAATAAAGGTTGTTTTCAAAATGTGTGGAAGGTCAGATAACACATGTTAAGTAACACACAGTGAGTGTTATTTCATGTTTATACGTACCTGTTCTGCAATTTCTTGCCTCTTCAGCTCCAGCATCTTTTGCTGTTCATTGGTGTGATCAATTATAGTCTTTCCTCCAATCAGGAGTTTGCTCTCCATCGCCTGCGAACAAAGACAATTAAATATTTATGTAAATTTCTTTTGTGTCTCATTCGTCAGACACTGTACTGGATCACAACAAAGCACGTGCTCTTCACAAGTACCTTATATTTCTCTATGATCTTCTCCAAAGCATCTTGATCCCACTGCACGTCCTCTATGCTTTTCCTGTTGTCACTCAGGTGCTTTAACTTCTCAATGCCTCCCTGGCAGCTCAGCACCTTTGGGATGTCACCTCCCTCTTTCAGGTGATGTTTTACCTCCTGTTCCTCATACAGAGCCTTCCACACATCCCCATCCCTCTCCCTGAGGATCTCCTCTTCCATGCCGGCCATACTTTTACTCAATCTTTTGCTGTCCCTTCTCCTCCTCCTCTCCTTTGCGAGCATCCCTCGCTCTTCTAGCTGCGCTTTCAAGCGTGCAATCTCCTCCTGGAACTCCCTCAGCAGGGCATCTTTGGGGTCCTCATTAATCCGTGGTTTGTTCTTTATGTTCTTGGCTCTGCTGGCGTACCTCAGCGTGGCCAGGGATTCGTCAAAGTTCTTGTGCGAAGGCCCCACTGTTGCTATCATGACTGTCTTTGCATTGCCGCCCAGTGAGTCCTGGAGCAGGCGGGTCAGTTTGGAGTCCCTGTATGGGATGTGGGTGCTCTTCCCATCCACCAGAGCTGAGATGACATTCCCCAACGCTGAGAGGGACAGGTTGATTTTGGCTGCCTCCTTCAGTCGCTTCCCTTTTGCGCCCGTCTTGCTCTGGCGCTCGCTGCCAGCCAGGTCAACCATGTTCAGCTTCCCAACCCGGATGTGGTCCTCACCATCTGGCCCTACTTCACTACACTCCACAGTTACAACAAAAATCGCATGAGACCGAGAGCTGCGTTCGTTCATGTTGGTGAACCCCACAGACCTGGACTGGTTGCCTATGTTCATCACATGTTCGATCTCAGCGGCGTTCTTTGTGACCACCGAAGACAGACCTTTCACATAGACGCCACAGTCCGGATTCTCTTTGAGCTCCAGCTTCTTGTTGTTGTCTTTGCACAGCAGATCTCTGATTTCCTCCTGGTAGATCTCAAGGTACGACGACCTCACCAGGTATTTCTGGTTCTGAGTTCTGGATATCTGTGTGAAAATGTGCTGAAATGAATTTGGTATAACCCCTCTCATGTCTGGGTCGTTTGAAACCCCCTGCATGGTGTGCGTTTTACCTGTCCCAGTTTGACCATAGGCAAATATGGTCACGTTGAAGCCTTGGAGCACGGACTCCACCAGAGGTCTCACCGCATCATCATAGATGTCGCTTTGTTTTGAATCCCAGCCGTACACGGAATCAAACGTGAATACCTTCATTGGATCATCAGGTGGTGCCTTCGGGTTCCTGATGGTGATCTGTCCCAGTTTGTCATCCATGACCAAAATGCTGTCACACTCGGATGCCTGCTCTCTCTTGCTGAATGGCCGGCAGCGGACCACCACCCTGACCGCCTCGCAGTGTTTGCTTTTAGACATTTTTCTTTTGGAGTCAAAAGGACTAAAAGCGACACGTTAAAAAGGCCATTTCCTCGGGTGGGGCCCACAGATTTTCTTCTTCTCCGTACAGGTGCAGCAGCAGCATCAGCATCAGCGTCTATTTTTATTTGCGGTCAGACAAGACGAGACGCACCTCATGCGCGCCGGGTGAACGCAGCATCTCCTCCTCCGCCCTGAGCATCTTTCAGCAAAAGAAGCGATGTCACAGGATATTAAAAAGGATGCTGCTGGAGGAAAAACACCCAGACAACCCCTCCTCCTCATCGGCCCAACCCACACAGCCTCCCCGCGGTACACACCCTGCTCTGCGGACAATGGAAAATAAGACATGTGACCTGCGCAATGGATTGGATTGGATCAAATGTTCTCCTGGCTCCGGTCTAATTCTGTAAACGTGATAAATTACCAACCCAACTAACACTTGAATGCACCTTAAGGGAGAAAAGAAGCTGATTTTTTTAAGTTTTTGATTCAATAACAATTTTTTTATTCAGGCTTCACATTTACATCATTGTTCCAGCCAGGCCTTACAGTCTTTAATGTACAAAAAAAAAATAAAGAAAAGACACTCGCTGAAGCAGTTTGTAGACATTATGAATAATGAAGAATCAAATTTGCCAGTTGGAAAATAATTTAATTCTTCTGCATCTACAGTGTGAACAATTAGCCTCCATCTGCTCTTCGATCTATACATCAAATAAATCAATAATGTTAAAGTACAAAAAGAAAAAAAAAAACATTTTCTGTTGATCAGACGCTCAGTTGCCGGTTCATTGGGTCCATCCATCTAAATCTAATAGGTCAGTCCTGCCAATAAATCTGAGGCTTCCTCTCCACCCCCTTTATATCAGTAAGTATAAACACAAACAACAGAAACTGAACACTGCATGATAGTAGGATTTATTGCAGGCTGCGTTCCATTTAGCTAGGTGTACCCAATGAACTGTAAACCGAGTGCACGTTGAGTTATGTTTGCCCGCCCACTCGTGATATAAACGTAAATAAATGCACATTCTAGCGGCTGGAGTTCAATCGAACGCTACAGGCACACGCGGTGGGGTCGGTCACTTGTGAAACCTCTTGCTGGGATCCTTGGCGTGATCCAGTAGGAGCTGGCACGGCGTGAAGGGAGCTCCGTAGACGGCTTCGAACCGCCTCATCTTCTCCACCAGCTTGTCCGCACCGAAGTTGTCGATGAAGCGGAAAGGTCCTGGAAGAGGCGAGGTATTGTGTTAGCTATATAATCATAGGGATACATGTCACATGGTTTACAGTGATGCTCGTCTTTATTTGTCTATGAAGAGCTGCTCCGAGAAGAGGAGGGGTGGTTCATAAAGCAAGGGATGCTTAATTCTTCCAACATAATCTGGTTCCTTTTTCAGGTTTTGCTTCACCTCAAGATTAACCTGTGTCACAATCAATTTACTCAACTGTTTCTCCTCTTTGAAAGGTTTCCAGTTGTCAATTTTAACATATTAAAACACATTGGCTGAACTAATTATGAGCCTAAAGTCTGAGTTCATGTTTTAATTATAATTTAAGTTATATTCATAGTATTTTAGTGGGTTCAATCTATGTTTTTTTATGCACTGCACTTAAAATAAAGGTGGGTTCAATCTATGTTTTTTTATGCACTGCACTTAAAATAAAGCTAATAATCCAGTTTGAAACATGCCTGTAGCCTCATAGTAACAAACATTTTTCACAATCCGTTCCAATTAAATGTAAATAAAATTAAAGAAATAGACACTTGTACGTCTGGGCCTTTAAATGCAACAAGTAGAGTTGCTTTAATTTCCTTAAAAATGTATCTTCTTTCTAAAAAACAAAAAATTATCAGGCTGGGATCCTATCAGATGATTCAATGTTCAAATTCAAGTGCATCTTACACTGTGTGCAGACATTTTCACATAAGACTTTATATATTGCACTAGATAAAACAGGTAGGTTGGTCATTAAGGTCCTTATCTCATCCTAAAATGCATTATTAGGGACTGGTAGTTATCAGAAGACTGTGACTAAAGGCTGGACTCTGACCTCCGAGGCAGGGAGGGAATCCCAGGCCAAACACTGCCCCGATGTCTCCGTCCAGCGGGCTGTTCAGAATGCCCTCTTGCAAACAGAGCACGGCCTCGTTGGTGAATCGAGAGATGAGTCTGTACTGCACGTCAGAATCTGATGACCTGCAGGAAGATGTTCAACATGTTAATTTAACATCATTATACATTTTTATCTAATGGGCTTTAATAGCTTTTGTGATGAGCATTGTAATTTATTAAAACGCTCCACAATGAGTGTTCAATTTACTGCATTACTACTCATGTAATTATCCAGTGTGTCAACTTACACAGCAGGATTTGGTATCAATCTGTATTTCTCAAGGATTTCTCCAATATCTGGGTTGACCTCTCTGGTCTTGAGTCCTGGCTGGTAGACGTAGCAACCCTTTCCTGATTTGCGGCCTTGAGAACACAAACATACATGTACGCATGAATTAAAAACTCACATTCTTTATCCAACTGAAACTGAGCACAATCCTTCAATGTGACCACCCGTACCCTTGAATCCTCTGTCCACCATGGTCTTCAGAACCTCCGCGTTTCCACCGCCAAAGCGGGGGCCAAAAGCTTTGCTGAGGTCCTCGGCCACGTGGGCGGCGACATCAATACCGACTTCATCGGCCAGCGTGGCTGCACCCACAGGGAAGCCAAAGCCTGTGGTAAGACCGTCTAACTTCTTGGGGTCCACTCCTTCCTGTAGGTTCAAATGGATGAATTAATAATACGTATAACCGCTATCCTGGAATACTTTGAGTGAGCTGACTGTCCATCGTAGGTCCTAAATACCCCATTTCACACTACAGTACATAAATAATATATTTCTAACAATGAGAATTACAATAAGCTGCATTTTCTCCTGAAATAATACTACTAACCTGAAGTAACCGTATTACTTCAGCCATCATGGGACCCAGACACCTTGTTGTGTAGAACCCAGGTCCATCCTGCAAAGAGATTTGTGTAATATTAGTAAGTGTCAGATAGTTTTCACCCCAGAACCGTCACTGAACTGAACACCACGCTATCCCAACATCGTCAGAACACTTCACACTTAAAGACTAAGAACTGGACAGTCGCTATTATTGTTATCATTGGATAAAGGGGAAACATAATGCTCACCCCGACAACAATGATGACTTTCCCTTGCTTCAGACCGACTGCCACAGCAGAGGCTGTGGTGTCCTTTGACGTCTGATCAGTGGTTATAATCTCAAGGAGCTGCATCTTGTCCACTGGAGAGAAATAGTGCATTCCGATCACCTGAAGAAAAAAAAAAAACTGAAAATATTCAGAAACAGTTTTTTTTTCTTTATAGAAGCATTTTTTAAATTACAAAGTTAAGCACAAACCTTGTCTGGTCTCTTGCTGGCAGCAGCAATATTCTTGATGGGCAGAGCAGATGTGTTGCTGGCAAATATGCAGTGAGGGGGAACAACCTGCAGAGAAGAATTTGTTAGATCGCAGCTCAAAGTCACAGCTATGCTGACAAGTCTACAGATGAAAATATCACAGACTGACTGACAACAGGCCTACTTTCAGTGACACTTACAGCCTCCACCTCCTTCAGGACGGCATGCTTGATTTTAATATCTTCAAACACAGCCTCGATAACCATGTCCGCCTTTTCAAAGCCGCTGTAATCCACTTGTCCAGTCAAGTTAGACAGTATGGAGTCTCTCTGAAACGACGTGATGCTCTTCTTTTTGGTCTTGTCGTTAAGCCTGGTGAAGAATAAAAAGTCAAATCATTCATCAACAAACTCTGCAATCACACTTTAAGTCCCAGCACAGGTATCCTACAAATGTACAACTTTCAAATGTCATACCTGTGTGTGAAAGTCATTAGACTTGAACTGTATCAACCCAACGTACAGTCAGGATGCAGATTAAACACATTCTCCAGAATAAAGGCCTCATATCAAAACCCACCCTTTGTAAACCTGCTGTTCTCCTCTGCCCAGTCCTTCCAGAGTGGTGTCCTTCAGGATTGTGTGCACACCTTTATCCACAGTCACCTGGGCAACACCTGCCCCCATCAGACCTGCTCCCAAGATGGCAAGAGTCCTGGTGGCAAATAAAAAAAAACATTTTATGTACGACCTAAAACAGCCATGGATAATATCCTGTTTGCAATCAGTGTAAGGGCATTTGAGACCAAATCAGGTGCAGCAGTAAAAACAATTAGGTTGTGCCATTTATATGCAGTGACCTGCAAGAGGAAGTTGAAACAGAATCAGCCTTTGGAGAAACGTAAGCTGATGTCACGATGTGCTGACAAACCTGCCGATCAGACCGGTCAAACCGCTCCACGGTCTGTCTGAAACATTATGCAAACCGGGCGCTATCCTGTCAGAGTTCATGGACGAAACTGATGAGTTGTGTTCTCACTTGGTTTACGCCTTGTACTCAGCTTTGACATCTGTGTCTGTGGCTTGCAGTCTATGTTGCAAAATAGCAATGCCAAGAAGTTTCTTTTGCTTTGTGCTGATTTGTTTTCAGAGTTGAGCGACGTAGACAGTGCATGAGACAGAGGGAGCGCCTGAATCGAGACAGCCGGTTAATCAGAGGAATAAAAAAAAGCCACAGCACCTGATTTGGTCTGAATGCAGCCAGAATGTGTCATCAAGAGTATCAGACCTGCCTTTGTCATTGGTTAACACAACCAATTATTTAACCATGACCAAACAAACTGGTCTGAAATGTCAAATGCAGGTTGAACGTGCGTGAACTGCTCAACATCACAGCGATATCCACTTACTTCACTTCTTTCTGGGGAGCTCCAAAGCGGTTCTTCTTGCATGCAACTTGACCATGATAGAGACCAATCAGAGCTGCTGATTCTGAGGTTTTTGCCAACTGACCAAAATTCTGTGACAGACACGAAAATTGTTGATGGTCACTTGCACAATGTGTTAATGCAAGTACTTCTACATTTGCCAATAATGTAGGTAGACAAACCTTACCTGAGACTCGGCTAAGTATCCAGCAATGGGGCCTTGTTCTACTCCGGTCTTCACACACTGAACACAGGAAATGATAAAAAATGTCATGATCAAATATTCATATTTAATAAGCTGTGGACAGTGGATGTGGTATTTAACTTGACAAATAACTTATCAAACAGTCACGTCATCACTATTTTACAGACTAAACAGATACAGCTGACGAGAATTTGAAATCTTTAATTTCTCCTGAAAAACCAAGAGAGAATTTTTGACTTACTTCAATTATTTTCAGAGGTGCTGGATACAGTCCCTTGCTCTGCTTCATAACTTTACCGTGGACAGTTTTGTAAATTTGATTCCGTACGAACTCAATACTCATAATGTAGTCTTGAATTTCTATGGACGAAGAACATCAACGTTAAAATGCAGTATTTATATATTTTTTTTATGATGAAATAAACGTTGACTACAAAGAGTCAAATGCTCAATAAATGCAGCACGACTTACTCTGCATCCTGCCTTTCTCTTTGCGGAGAGGAATCGTCTTATTGACGATCCCTTTGGCACATTCAATGGCAATTTCCTCAAGGTAGTCTATTGTCCGTTCCTCTGGACTCTTCAGCCCAGGTCCTATAATACAAAAAAAAAATATGCAAAGATTAATTTTAGATGACAATTTTTGCAGGTGGTAATACTTCACAACACATTTATATAAGTCACGGTAGCTTACCTAGAGTGTCTACAAGTTGGTCAACGAGCCCCATCTTCTTGGCTTTATCTGCTCGGATATTTCTTCCTGTCAGCATCATGTCAAAGGCACTGGGTAGACCGACCTAAAGATTATAAAAGATAACATATGTGAACTGATTTATCATCAATATTGAGAATCTGTTGTGTGTAGTGCATGAAAAAGAAAAATGTTCCATGTTATCCTGCACTTAAAGGACCAGGTTGACAGGGGGATCATTTGTTTACTGGCTTGCAGGGTCTCTAAAGTGCATGTAAACATCTTAATCCCATTAGGAGAATTAGCCAGATTATTTTGCATTACCGTCTAGCCTTTTTAAATCTTGTCCCGACACAAGACATTGTGTTATAGGTAAGATATGATGACTTTACATCCAATGATCCTGCATTATGTATGTGTTTGTACTTAAATTAAGTCAAACATTGAGCATCACCAATGGAGATTTAGGTACCAACCATTTTGGGGAGTCTCTGAGTACCACCAGCTCCAGGAAGAAGACCCAGCATCACTTCAGGAGTACCAAGAACTGTTTTCTTGCTCTTTGTTGCAACTCTGTACTGACAGGCGATGGCAAACTGAAATGCAAAAAGAGCCCATTAGATAACATTATTATCAAACATCATAGTCAAATACAGTCAAACATATAGTTTTTTTTTTATACCTCCAAACCGCCTCCTAAACAAGAGCCGTTTATGGCAGCGACAATGGGCTTGGGAGATTTTTCGATCCGCTCGAACATCTTCTGCCCTTCCTGAGAAAGTTTGGCGACCTCTTCTTCGTTCTTACAGGCCTGGATCATGCTGTTAACAGACGTATGAGTTAGCAGTTGAACTGAGAAGTTAAACTTTTATTTAACTTTAAAAATACACAAAAAAACAAGTGTCTTTGTATTGGATTTTTCCAGAATCAAACACCAAGAACAACACTGTAAGTAATGTAACTAACTTGAGCCATGTTGTGAGGTTGCAAACTGTTAAACTGCAAAGAAGACAAGACCGTTTCCCAGAACAAACAACTCTCCTGCTACTTTACCTAACATCACAACAACCGGATGCACCAAGCCGGCATTGAGAGGCTCAAGAAAAGCTTCTACCCTCAGGCCACTAGGATCCTAAATAAGGACACTGCTTAGGACTCTTTATTCCTTGTTGCTATCGTTATGCTGCATGTTATTTTTTCATTTAAAGAGCCTGGTTTGGGTACAAACAGAGTGAAAAGCCGACAGATCTGAGGATTATCAGATTCGAATCACATTAGTCCACCTTTAATGAGACTTCTCTTACTTAATATCAGCTCCTGCGATGAAGCATCCCGGCTTTGAGGAGATGAGGACAGCGCTCTGAACGGCGTTGTCGGCCCACACTTCATTCATCACCTCTGCCATCTCGTTTTGCATTTGGATTGACAGTGTGTTAACCTGGGAAAGGGGGAACAATTAGTTTCACATTACAGCCGCATTATTCATCAGCAAAACAAACAAACAAAGTCACGTTCGTCACATACCTTGGAGTTCGGATCATTGATCCGTACGACAGCAACGTCGCCCTTGACTTCATAGTTCACATGGGTGCGGGCTAAAAATAGAGAAATGAGATGTGAGGAACTAACTGTGTCAGCGCACAGGCTGACCTAGTTTTTTTATTTTTTATTTTTCACAAATGCACAAGATTCATTTGCATTAACCTGTTTTTAAATGTTGTATTCTGGTAATTTGACACTTTTATGGTTCTTTTTTGTTTGTTTCTCTTATTTGCTGTCTACCTTTATTTATTGTAAGGTGTCCTTGGGTGACAGAAAAGCGCTTTGAGAAATAAAATGTATTATTATTATAATAAAAATAGTTACCTAACATTGCAGGAGCTACTGAGAAGGTACGATAGGTGCCTGTGAAGAGAAAAATGACAGTCAGCAATACAATCATCTATCATGTGACCAACATATTGCAGAAATCCTGCTGCAAACTCACAGTATATATATAAAAACACATCATATTACAACATGCACATGATCATGGTCCCATAATGTTGCCATGATGACCTCAGAAGGTCTCGGCCATGCTGTGCAGCTGAGGATGACCCTTCACCTACATTCTCCGCCTGCCATTCAGACACACACAGTCCATACACTCAATGGCACAAGCCTTCAGAAATATATATATAATATATCTAAGCATGACTTCATGTGGATATTTTACAGTCAAACCAATTTAAATTGAAACTTTTTAAGTTTGACGCACAGCTAGCTCCCAGCTAGCACGGGTAGCAGCCTTTAAAGTTTCTCCGCTCAGATTAAAAGTTACTAAAAAAGTTAATAAACTTTAATTAAGGTATAAGTTTGCCGAAGAACCTCGTGTTTATGTTGTATTAAAGCTCACACGTACACATATCACACCATTCATGCATTAGGTCAAAGCTAATCACCCGTCCATGCTACCTAGCAGGTTTCCCATCCTCGTTCACCTGCGATTCTTCTTCTTTTGCTGTTAAATATTAAATGTTTTAGTTTCTCACCTGCATACAGAGCATATCTCCGTGATGTCAACCTGGAGAGAACACCAAGGGCTCGAACACCAGCCATCTTGGGAGCGGAGGTCAGTCAGTGTGCAGTGAAGTGACGCTAGCTGGGTTAGCCTGTCAAAGTGCTATCATTGAAAAACCGAATCATTCCGAGAGGAGGGGGAAGCTGATTGGCTGTTATTGAAGATGCGCTCATTTCATTGGATGACTCTGAGGAGCTCGCAGCTCATTGGGTATTCAAGGACTACAAAACGCCCCCTCTCGCAGCTCATTGGGTATTCAAGGACTACAAAACGCCCCCTTTACCTAAGACTACTCCTGAAGCCTGAATTAACCGGAAATCCTTTTTGTTTTATTTTTATAACTTTTTATTAGTTTTTTCTTAATAACAGAACACTATATAATATAATAATAATAATAATAAGAATAATAATAATAATAAATAAATAAGAAGTTTAATTGTATAATGCACTTTACATTTGAATCAAATCTCAAAGTGCTACAATACACACGCAAGGTATATGCACACAAAGCAACAGAAAAAAACAAATAAATCACAATAGAAAAAATCATGTCAAATACGATAAGATGTGGAAAAAAGGAAAGTTTTAAGTCCTTTTTTTAAACTTTCAAGAGTCTGAGATGATCTGAGATGGTCAGGGAGGGCGTTCCAAAGGCGGGGTGCAGTGGCACAGAAGGCTCTGCACAAATGCACATATGCACAAATAGGGCACAAAAAACATACAACTTAACGTAAATTAAAGACAGGATTGTGCATCATGTCAAAATAAGCACATCATACGTAAAAATATAAGGATGCTGTTTGAAAATAGGGGAAAGATTAAAAATAAAACACATAGCTGAGCCACTTTCTCTTCAAAAATATCAGTTTGGTTTCTTAGTTTAAATGTAATTCTCTCCATAACATATTTATATATATTGTAAATTATTATTGTTGGTTTGTCTTTCTTAAGCCATTTTCTGGTCAGAGCCTTTTTACACCCCACTAACAACACTCTCAACAGGTATTTGTGTCGCTTTGCATATTCTAGATCACATAGGTACATGACTTTGAAGTTTAAAAAGCATTTTCCTTTTAAAAACTGTCTCCAGGACCCCAAGTTATAAAGTTATATTGTCATTTTTCCATTTTATTCGGAAAAATATCAGATACTGTAGTCGATATATAAAATTGTAAAATACAACCAGACTTATTGAAAGCAATAGCAGCATGTTGCCACAGGGCGGTGGCATTAATCCGTTTAAGTGACTTCAAACTATATACAGGATATAGAATAGAATAGAATACAATAGAATAGAATAAAATAGAATACAATAGAAAGCGTTTATTGTAATTGTACAAAAGACATACTGTAAGCACAACGAAATAACAGGGGGCTTCAACGAGGTGCTGGTCCTAATATAGGTAGTAGTATACAAACACAATATAAATACAAATGCAAAAATAAAATATATAACCTATACAAAGAAAACAGGGTGCATTCTTGCTTGTATTTGCATAGCAAAGGGTAAAAGCAGTTACACATATATTGCACATGAGGTTATTGCGCGTGACACACAGGTAAGAGTATTGCACAGGAAGTTATGAAGGTAAAGTTATTGCTCAAGAGATTTTGCATGTTGGGGGGCTAGTGCATGTGTGCATTCAGGATGGTTATGGCTTTGGGAAAGAAGTTGTTCTTGAGTCTGTTTGTATTGTTTCTAGTGCACCTGTGGCGTCAGGTCAAACAGGTGGTGGGCGGGATGGGTATTTGGAAGGAGGTGGAGAAGTACAATGTTAAAGTTTTTGCAGTTTCACTCATTACATGCGACTTAATGGACTAATTTCCAGACTCTTTGGTTTTGTTTTTCCTACCTTACTGTTGTAATTCTGTGTCAACCTCTGTCTCAACAAATGATCTGTACTTCTAATGTATGTGTGTGTATGTGTGATGACACACACAGGGGTGTGTGTGTGTGTGTGTGTGTGTGTGTGTGTGTGCATGCATTTTTAATTTCTACAAAGGTAGGATGGAGGTCATTGTTGTTACTGTGGGGTAATTTGGCCCACAGCCTCTTAAATTTGTTTTATGGTTAGAAGTTACTTCTTTTGTTTTGTAAAACAAAATAATAAAATATAAGTCTCAAAAAAAAAAAAATACATACAGAATATTTGGCCTTGACTGAAATCAAAGAGTCTAATCTAAGAGATCTATCTTGTTGCCAACATATTGCAGAAGTAAGTAATGTTATGTTAGCCTGACACCATCCTAGGTCCTATTTTTCAAGATATTACTATTTGTTAGGACAAGATTGTAAGCAAAACATCACGGTGGAATTCAATGCAATGAATAAAGAGAACGAT
>NC_040034.1:1597649-1599409 GCF_000972845.2 Larimichthys crocea | reverse complement strand
TATCTATCTATCTATCTATCTATCTATCTATCTATCTATCTATCTATCTATCTATCTATCTATCTATCTATCTATCTATCTATCTATCTATCTTGTGGCCAACATATTGCAGAAGTAAGTAATGTTTCATGTTAGCCTGACACCATCCAAGGTCCTATTTTTCAAGATATTACTATTTGTTAGGACAAGATTGTAAGCAAAACATCACGGTGGAATACAATGCAAAGAATAAAGAGAACGATTTAAAAAGTAATACAGGTAGACTGACAACACAAGATTTTAAAGAATTTTTATTTCAATAATCCTTCAGACGTTTTCATACTGTCACTACATTTGGATTAGTTTAGCACATAAGTGAAATCTTCAATTCAGATGTAATTGTGCTTTTAGCAGTTCTACCAAAGAGACATTTCCTTAAAAAAAAAAACCTTAGATGGTTTGTAAAATTGCTCCAATTGTCCAATTATTCTAATATAAATATTCCATTTGGAAAAAAAACATAAATGCTTTGCTTTGTGACTTCTCTGTCGACGAGAGAAGCAACATTAAACACTTGGAAAGTTTCTCAAAGTCCAAGGTGACGTGTCTTGTTTGTCCACAACTCAAAAATATGAAGTTTATTGTCATAGAGGAAATATTGTAAACATTTTATATGAAAAAATGTTCAAATGTTTTATTCATTCACGCTGTCATTCTTTGGGAAACACTGACTAAGTACAATTGATGATAGCTGACATTACATCTGTACTTTTACTTAAATATGATTTTGAGTGCATGTTATTTACTTGGAATGTATAGACCTTCTCCTGAGTGAAAGTTTCCTCCTGATCACAACACAAAGGTGACACCCTGTGTACAAACTTGTGAACTACATTAACAGACTTCATGGGAAAATGGCTTCTACACAGCATATACACTACATCCCAGAAGTTTATTCCAGATTTTAGAATGGATAGTATTTAATTATAGACCAGAAGTGGAAGCCCTGCTCCTTTACTTGTGCGGCCCTTCATCACTTTGCAATATTTTGCTTTTTTATTTTACTCAGAGCAGGTCAAAGCTTATCAGACTCCATGTAAAGTGTGCAGCATCTCAGCATGGCCTCAAATGAAAACATGCAGTGAAAACGAAAGAAACAAAATCTCCGCCACCTCAGATATTTTTACTTCATCTAACAGGAACTGATCATTTTTAGAGATATGCTGTCTGTCTTGCCCAATAATTAACTATCTGCACTTCACTGAAGGCAAAACAGGATGCTCAAAATTGCATTTCATTAAAGTAATTACATTTTATTATAGACATGCATGCATGCAGGTTAAATAGTCAAGTTGACTGAATCTAGCACGGTGGTGGAGGACGTGCTGGAAGTAAAACAAGTTTTAAGCTTCTATCAGTGCTTTATTATCACATAATTTCTGATACAATACTGTGAAGTGCATCACATGCATCCTGTTTTATAAGATGATCATGTTATGTTTGTGTTCTTCAAACTAAAAACTATGCCTTTCAAATATATCTGGCGGGGGTAACAGGTGCAATACTTGCCCTTAAAAAGTAGAATCAGAGTAATGTAATTCAGAAGAAGTCCCTCAAAATTGGAAGTACATACAGTCCTGTACTAAAGTCAAAGTCAACTTTGCTGCAACAATGCTGCTATATGTACAGGGCATACAGAGCATCGAAATTACATTTTCCTCTTATCCCAAACAGCATAGACATAGATATAGACATAGACATATAGACATATATATATATAT
>NC_040034.1:1570181-1597639 GCF_000972845.2 Larimichthys crocea | reverse complement strand
ACACACACACACACACACACACACACACACACACACACACACAAGCCTGCTGATGTCAGAGGCAGCAGCAGTAATCCCTGTGCTAGGCCGCCCAGATCATTATAGACTCTGATCTGCAGTCCCTGAAAGAGGGAATTAGCTGGGAACACAATCCCAGCGACCTCTGTGACACGGGGACAAAGCCTCAGCTGCCGGGGGTCCACATCCCCTAAACCAGCCCATATGGCTCAGACAAAACTGTTACAATGGCCGCTACAATGGAAACACGGTGGGAGGGTCTGCCGTCCTGCCTCTGTGTGTGACGGTCCCCGCGAGATCTGACAACCTGCCTGTGTTTGTACACTAATATGTTGATCTTAGGGTTGTGGATTGTCACCTGGCAGCATGGGGTGCAGCTCTGACGCGTGCTGTACAAATATTTTCTGCGTTTTTTAAAGCCTGGAAGTATGCAGAGGATGTGTGTGTGTGTGTGTGTGTGTGTGTGTGTGTGTGCTCCTCCTATACAGCCTGTTTCCTATATGTAAGTCTTTCCTTTGCCCTTTCCCTGTGAGCTGATGGGTTTTCTAAGAGCCCCCCTGGTGTGTTCACGCTGAGAAGCTCTTTGTGTTTCGACCGATTGGAAGAGACCCCCTGCTTTTAGAATACACACACACTGTCTGCCTCACACACACACACACTCTCTCTCTCTCATTCACACACACACACACTTTCTCAGACACCTGTTCTCCTCTCTTACAATCATTCTTTGTAATGTTTGCACACAAATCTCGATGCTCAAAACTTTGTTTTTTAGCCACGATTGTGAATTCCTGCTCTCGCTCATCGGGTCAACAAAACCCCAGACTGCTGTTTGTTTCCTGTTTCATTCCCCCCCAAACCTTAACCACATGGTTGTCTTTGTAACCATGACAACAAAGGTCCCCTAACACTTAAGAAAGTAGCAATTTTTTTTTCCGCCTGTGCCTAAAATGAACCCCGGTGGTGTCGGATCAGAAAACACTTCTCACGAGTTGTTCTGGAGGACGATGGCGAACTAACAAACAGCATATTTTGGCATTTTAATTTGAAAAGATGATTTTTTTGAATTCACGTTTGTTCAGTATACACCAGGTATGGATTAAGTAAGTTAGCTGCGTGAGCTGGTTTTTAAAAAAGACAAACAAAATAAATAAAAAGTTTGATTTTGTATCTTTAGGCTAGCTGCTGCTGGTGGTTAGCTGTCACTGTCAATGTGTGTGTGTGTGTGTTGTAGTGAGTCAAAAAAAAAAAATGGCAGAGGAAAGGCGAACGACCGTTATTAACGGTCACCGTAACGGCTACCGCTAACCCCTCTCTGCCTTTAACGGTTAACCAACGTCAGCTAACTGCTGCTTAATAACCGCGGTAATGACATTAGCTCGGGCTAGTTGTTAACGTGTAACGAGGCTAAACACTGCGAGTGTAAGTTTGTGTACCGCGGTCTTTAACTTTGATTTTTAATTGTTTAATATGTATTTTAGTCGGCGGTTACTTCTTGCTGCAGTGCTTTGTTATAAAGAAGGATGCACGTCAACATCATCCTCTTGTTGTTGTTGTTGTTGTTGAATGAACACACACACACACACACACTGAAGTCTTTACAGTCAGATGTCCTCTGTCCCAAATATTCATGATGTGTGTGTGTGTGTGTGTGTGTGTGTGTGTGTGTGTGTGTGAATGAAAGTTGGACACAGTCAGCCACAGCTGCTTTATAATAATAACACAGTGCTGCTGCATGCTGTATGCAGGCTGCAACATGACTACTGCTGCCTGCCTGCCTGCCTTCCTGCCTGCACCCCCCCCATTTACTGCCCTGCCCTAAATATGCAGTCTAGATGTCACTGGCACTTTTGTATTAGATTTCACACTGGCCACACTACTATAGACACCTGAGGACAAACATACCTGTCCGTCCAGTCCATGCCAGAGCTTTTACATGCAGTAAATTAGCCGTCCGATGCGGGATTCGAACCGGAGGCCAGCTGCAGCGAGGACTATAGCCTCCACACACGGGGCGGCCGCTTAACCCACTACGCTCCCGACCGCCCCTTACATGTA
This sequence comes from Larimichthys crocea, assembly GCF_000972845.2. Classification (NCBI taxonomy): domain Eukaryota; kingdom Metazoa; phylum Chordata; class Actinopteri; family Sciaenidae; genus Larimichthys; species Larimichthys crocea. The sequence goes on along the minus strand of NC_040034.1, from coordinate 1,595,563 downwards.
TTTTTTTAAAAACATTTTTTGGCCTTTTATGCCTTTATTGATAGTACAGCTGAAGATAGACAGGAAGCAGAGAGAGGGTAAGTGACACGAAGTAAATTAGCCGTCCGATGCGGGATTCGAACCGGGGACCAGCTGCAGCGAGGACTATAGCCTCCACACACGGGGCGGCCGCTTAACCCACTACGCTCCCGACCGCCCCCTTACATGTAGTTTTTTTAATAGATAGAAGAAGAACTTTTCTTTTCCAACCAGACTACACAATTTAATGTTTATTTTGAAACGCTCGGACATTTCCCCCTTATCTTGCAGTGTGGCATCATCTTGGCTGGACGCTGCTGTCTTGTCTATTAATAAACACAGAAATCAAACTTGGCCACAGCAGGGGTGAGCTTGACAAAAGAAGGGGGGGGTGGTGTTACGCAACCTGAACCTTTTGACCTCAAATCTGAATGATGGGATTGTTGTTGTTGTTGTTGTTGTTGTTTTTCGAGACGACGCGGTAGTTGCGACTAACAGTCGCAGTATTCGTTTCTTCTCGTGTGTGTGTGTGTAACAGGAGAAGAAGCAGCAGCAGCGGCAGCAGAGATTAAATCAGCCGTTTTTAATTGCTCAGTAGCCTATTTTCAGAGTGTGAGACAGAAGGAATGTATTCACTACAATGGACACGCATGTCTGAGAGCGTGCTATGCTCAGTCAGCTGTACTGGGACGCTGTGATTTAGAAAGACACGAGGAGTCACTGACACAGTGTGCTGGATTCACTCCGTATCTTCTCCGGAAGATATGCATGGATGATGAACTCGTATTGCATATTTGACAGAGTCCAAGATTTGTTTGCTTTTAGGTCTTTGTTCACATGAAGGAAGTTAACTCATTATGTAATCTCACAAAGATGACCCAGTGCTACCAGTCTGCTGCAACCATCCAGTGTTTTGAAAACACTGATCCCATTTCATTGTCCTTCGAAGCATCATGGCCCGAGAGTCTCTTTGTATCCAAATGAAATGCAAGAATACATCACGTGGGACGGGCAACAGAAGTCTGTTTGCGTGTTCGTGCAAGGTCTGCAGCTTTTTGGAAGCAGTGGCTTAAAAAACAAAAGCGGATCCTTTTGAAATGTGTTTACGTCATGGCTGCATTAACGGTACTGAACTGAATAGACATCGAAAATGTATTCACCGATGATGCTTTCAGTTCGTTAACAAAACATCCTTTTAACTTTTTAGTATTTAAGACGAGAAGGAAGGAGCTGCTTTTAAAGATGTTAGAGTATATATCTGAAATAAATCAGACCCTTTGCTTTCATACTAAGATCCACCTCCACCTCTTCATCTTAAATTATTAATAGTTTATTATTAATAATCGGCTTATAGGTCACTCCAAGTGAGTTGTCTGCAGTATCGTGGCATCAATCGTGGTAGGTGGGAGATTTATAATGCAGTGAATATAAACATATATTGTCCCGTGTTCCGGAGAAGCCTTGAAAAAACACCTGATGTGGAAAATATTCTTTGTTTCCTTTTTAAGGTCTAACCACTCGTTGATATTATGAAAATATACTTTGACGCATCATTTTCTGAGGCGCCTTGAGGGAGATCTGCAGACATAACATGCTGTAACATTTATTTTTCTCTTTGTTTTCTTACATGATTTGAGTGACTCTCTTTTCTCTTTTCTTTCTGCCTTCAGCCAACCTGACAGGCCATGTAGAGAGGGTGGGCATTGAAAACTTTGAGCTATTAAAGGTGCTGGGCACTGGAGGTGAGTAAAGCTTTCACCTTTAGTCTCTCTCTGTCTTGAACTCATTTAGATGAGCCAGTCCGACATCCGATTATTGTGTGTTTTAGGATTGATAAGCGCGTCATACGAGTAATTTCTGTTTATGCCTTCGGGCTCTGCGCTGAACTTTGCTCTCTGTCTCTGTTTATTTTAACCTTCCAGCGTACGGCAAGGTGTTCCTGGTGAGGAAAGTGAGCGGTCATGATGCGGGGAAGCTGTACGCCATGAAGGTTTTGAAGAAAGCCACAATTGTACAAAAGGCAAAAACTGCTGAACACACACGGACGGAGCGGCAAGTGCTGGAGCACATCCGTCAATCTCCATTCCTCGTCACACTTCACTACGCCTTCCAGACGGATACCAAGCTGCACCTCATTCTCGGTATTTTATAGGAAACTGCCTGCGCTGCAGACTGCCCGCTTCTGGGTTATGTTTATACAAGCATGATTATCTTTCACCAGCTCAATGAATTAGTATCAACAGAAACTTGAAGTATTTGCCCTTCTCTATAGAAAAAAAATGAACCTACGTCACATTATTTTGGGCGAAACATGACATGCTTGGTGTCTTCCTTTACAGATTATGTAAATGGCGGGGAGCTCTTCACACATTTGGTGCAAAGGGTGCGATTTAAGGAGCAAGAAGTCGCCCTGTACAGTGGGGAGATTGTGTTGGCGCTAGAGCATCTACACAAGGTAACCCCTCCCCATCAGTTACAAGTTATCTATCTATAGCATAGACGGTTTGTGTTTCACTTGCCTCTCTTTGTATCATTTTGTTATTGCAGCTTGGGATCGTCTATCGGGACCTGAAACTAGAGAATATTCTGCTGGATTCAAGCGGTCATATAGTTCTCACGGACTTTGGCCTCAGTAAAGAGTTTGATCAGGTACGGTATGTCTCCTCGATCCTTTAACTCCTCATGATGGAGCGTGAAAGCGGATGGAAGCAGCCTTAAAGGCCCTCAAAGACTGTGAGCAGTTTGCTCTTAACACAGCATTTACTGCCAAAGTTAGAACAGTTATTTCACACGAGAGAAATCGTCCTACAAGCTCTAAAGATTAGGTGAGTTTTTTATAGTCATACTCCCAGTAAATGATGCCTATATAAGATAGATAATGGGTAAGAAAAACAGTGCTACCAGTGGACAAACAGTCCACAGGGAACTTCAGATTCGTTCTCTCACTCTCCTGCCAACTTGCAGGCATTTTTCAACACAGAGAGGACTGTGTTCGTCTGAGATGGTCTGTATTTTTAGTTTTTTATATTTGGATTTTAAAATGTATTTGTTTAAACAGATGGAAAGGGCATTTTCAGTCTGTGGCACCATCGAATACATGGCTCCAGAAATCGTGGAAGGCGGAGAGTCCGGACATGACAAGGTAATTTATAGTTTCGAGTTAGTTTCATGCTGTCTTTTGTTCGATCAAATCGAGCAGCTCAGACTCTCTTTGCGCTCCTAAATATTTGTTGTTTCCACTGAGATTTGTCTTCTGGTCTGTGAAGCCAAAGTCACGGGTGGGTGTTTTCATGCATTCCAGGCCGTGGACTGGTGGAGCCTCGGCGTGTTGATGTACGAGCTCCTGACTGGCGGATCACCCTTCACCGTCGACGGGGACGAGAACTCGCATACGGACATTGCCAAGTATGGATTTTTTCCCACAGTTTTCAGCCTGTCTCTCTCTGTTCTAATCGCTCTACAACTCTGACCTCGTCTGTCTCTCACATCACCACAGGAGGATTTTAAAAAAGGACCCTCCTTTCCCCAAAGATATGGGACCACTGGCCAAAGATGTCATCCAGCGACTCCTCGTCAAAGATCCAAAGAAGAGACTGGGCTCAGGTCCTAATGGAGCAGAGAATGTAAAAAAACACCCGTTTTACCAGGTGGGTCTCATTGCCTGTCTCTACTTTTTTACAATATTTAGAAAAACTAAATAGCAGGGGTGGGCTGTTAGCGTACATAATGGGGCTGCTGTGAGTGAATAGTATTTAGGAGAACTGAGTGTTTGTATAAGCTGTGTTAATAAGGACGGGGACCAACCACAATATTTGTCTTTTTTTCTTTTCTTTTTTTTTTAACTCGCTTCAGAAAATTAACTGGGAGGACCTGGCAGCTAAGAAGGTGCCCGCCCCGTTCAAGCCGGTGATCCGGGACGAGCTGGACGTCAGCAACTTTGCCGACGAGTTCACAGAGATGGACCCCACCTACTCCCCCGCAGCACTGCCTCAGAACTGCGACCGCATCTTCCAGGTGGGAGGGCGTTCAGGGATGTTAAGACAGGCACAGGCTATTTTTTATTTTATTTTTTTATTTTATTTTTATTTGTCGTGACTCATGTTTTGCTGTTTACAGACAGGAAGGATCCTTTGTGCTCCTCGCAGGTCATTGCACAGGACAACATTTCTATTTGCACCTGCTTTGTGCCGATGTTTGTCTGAGCTCTGGGTGCAGGCAGAAAAATGTGCGAAAATGTTGACACGGATGAAAAAAATCGCATTATGCATTATCGGCTTTTTGTCTGCGACTATATTTGACATACTCCACAGCAATTGAAGTAATCAAGTGAAGTTTTGAATGTCCTCAAAAGGTTGCTGTAAGTCAACATGAGTCTGTCTGTGTGCACTGGTATTCAAATTGACTAAAGGGTCTTTTATTGGAGTAATTGCTGCCATATGCAGCTCTTATTGAAGTAACAGATGTGAATGACTATTTTTGATGTAGCTTTGAACCATAATATGGCCCACAACTCCGTGCCAGCTGATGGCTGTCTGATGTATTGCATGAAATTTCAACTCTGATTGCCTTCTGGATCCTTGAGCTCGGTAGATCAATAGATCCATTAACGGGCTTCTCTCATGGAATAAAAGGTTACACTTTGAGAGCATCACCACGTCTGTCTCGGTTACGCCTTCAGTCTTTGATTGCCAACTTCATCTTGGCTTTTTTTCGCTCTCAGCTGCCATTCACATAGTCTGAAATTTTGTGGTCTTTATAATTTGCAAGCCTAGCAATCTCTGAGATAACGACAGCAATCCCAATTTTAAGCCGTTTGCACTTGCTCCCCCACCGTGCCTCACAAAACAAAATTAAAATTGCATTAAGAGTGCCAAGATGTAATTTCACAGCAGAGCAATCAAATATTCAAGCCCGGCAATTTAGGGCATCTCATTCATTCAACATCCATCCTTCCGTCCATCCATGGCTTGTCACTACATACCACACAGCTGTGTGTGTGCGCGTCGTCGTCGGTGAAAAAAGGGGAAAGAGAGATTAATGCCAAGCTCGATGCTTTGGGCTCCCCACAGCTGGAATTAAGCAGGCAGTGCTCCACAATGACAGGTCTAACAATGGGCACAGCTGGACAGCCGCTGTCACTCACGAAATTGGACAGAATTTGTCACAATTCAGCGGCAGAATTTAGGTTTATTGCGGAGCTTGACAGGCTTCGAAGAAAAGTGCGAAAGCGAATCTAGAAATATATCTATGTAATCTAGAAAATAAAGTATAATCAGGGAGGTTTTAGTGCCGCAGTCCTTTGAGGCTGTGAACTGAAGCGATGTTTCCTTTCCCTCTGTCCATATAAAAAAAAAAAAAATGTAAACACTTAGAGTTCATGTGTCTCTGCGTGCAGGGCTACTCTTTCATGGCCCCCTCCATCCTGTTCAAGAGGAATGTGGTGATGGATGACCCTGTCCAGCTGTGTGGGGGCTCTGAGAGGCCAGGCTCTGCTGCGGTGGCCCGCAGCGCCATGATGAAGGTAAGATGAATGGACTTGGATCCCCCTGTACAAACACACTTAAGCTAATGGCTGCTGTCACAGACAGATGAGACTTTTCCTCCTCGTCCTCCTCCTCCTCCTCCTCCTCTCCGTCCCACTGGAACTTTCTTTTTTTTTTTCTACTGTACTTATTTTACTGCACTCGCATTTTCAGACATTTGTTTGGGTGCTGTGTGTATCTGTGCAAAACAAAATTAGGTTTTTGAGAAGGCAGCATGCTTCAGGTCTCTGGGAACCGGCCGATGTGTTGATGTTATGTTGATTTATTTAACATATTTGAGATTTTTTTATCGGATTTGTTATGTTGTTACTTAATCATGTTAATGCTTTTCACTTAGCAGTGCATGCTGCAATATTAAATTATATTGTTGTCAGTATAACAATCTGCATTTCGGCTTGAACCTTGATCACACACACACGAGAAAAGGGAAGTTTCAGCCGAGCAGTTGGGCAACAATATCCTGCAAATGTTTTCAGAATGCCAATAAAGCTGCAGCTCACCGTGTTATTACACTGACAGCTGGTTAACACCTGTCCTGTCTTGTCTTGTAGCCGTCTTTAATATCTTCATTCAAACCTTTTTTTTTTCTCACCGTGCAGTTTCTATGCACGACCATGCTTCTCTCTCTTTTTGTTATTTTAACGAATGAAACGCAACATTGCACAACGACGAGTTTGACCGGGTTCCTCATTTTCATGGCGAGTTGCAGATCAACTCGTGGTGATAACACAGCAACAAGTCGATTTTATAATCAGCAGTATTTTACAATGTGGGGAGGAAAGGCTGAGGAAAAGAAAAAGGGTCTATTATAAGACTTAACATTGTTTAATTGAGGTGACTGTGTCAAACAGCTTGTGTTTGATCCCCCTGCTCCCCTCTACAGGACTCACCCTTCTATATGAGTTATGAGATGGACCTGAGGGACAGCGTTCTGGGAGAGGGCAGCTTCTCCATCTGCAGACGGTGCACGCACAAGAAGACGGGACAGAAATATGCAGTGAAGATTGTCAGCAAGAGGTACAGCCAACCTTAAACACAGTCTTTAAAAAAACGAGTTTCGAAATATTCTATTAAACTGCCAGTGTTAAACAATGTCATGATTTGACTTATTTACATAATTTCTCAGATTTTATTAGCCTCATTAGTTCGTTTATGGTTTCCACACGTGGGTTAGATCAATGTAAATACATCTCTGCTGCTACAAAACTGCAGTCTCATACTACTCTCCTAAACCAACCAAATATTCTGGCCCTAGTAAGAGTAATCCTCACTAGGGCAATATTATAAAAGCATGTTTGTGTTTCTGATGTCCAGGTAGGCACGTTTGGAAAGTAACAGCACCACATTGTTTTCTAATTGTGCATGTTTCAGAGCAAAACTGCACTTCAGACTTGATAGAAATGCCTTTCTCAAACCACTGACAGGGTTACAGTACACAGCTTGTTATTTACTAATATGTAATGCAAAGGCACTTATGCATAATTAAGTGAAAAGTGCCAAATTTAGACCAAAATTGCAATTTAAAAACCTGTTAAAAAGGAAACAACAACAGCTGCCCTCTGGAGAGTCAGTTTCTCACCTGATTGTGTGTGTGTGTATTTATGTTGTACTCCGTGGCAGTGATCTGGCTTCCTGCTTGTGTTTGCTGTAGGATGGAGGCGCAGACTCAGCGGGAAATCGCAGCCCTGAAGCTCTGCGACGGCCACCCCAACATTGTCAAGTTGCACGAAATTTACCACGACCAGGTAAGGTCGATCGCAGCGGTTTTAACGGTTACGTTCTCCTCTCTGTAAATTCTGTTTTTTGCACGACTCTCAGTGGAGCCTGTGGGGGGACTGCAGCCTTATTAAGTCCTGGAACTGGAACAAGGCAGATTAATGGGGTAGCTCGAAGCCCTCGAGGTTTGTCTCTTCATGTATTGTCCCATAAACATCTCTCCGTGTGCTCGATATTTCACACCAAACGTATTTTTAAACTGCAGCTGTACAAACATCCATTTTGTAACACTGAATACAAACAACCTAGATTTACTTGTGTTGCTAATCGAGCCGCGCACTCCAAACCAAACTAAGTGTGCATGTGTTCCAACTGAAGCTTTACCTCCGTTATTGGGAAGGTGTGCCCGTGTGGCTGACTGTGTACAGGTTCATTAGCTCCGGTCCTTCAAGCCCAGGAGCACCACTTTAGTCCTGATGAGCTCAGTGGGGTTATTACTGTACCACTGCCTGTGACCCAGATCAAAGGAGCGCTGCCTCGCCTCGCCTCGACCGAGTCCTGCCTTTGTTCCACAGACCCAGCACTAATGAGAAACTCTACCCCGCTGCCCAGACACATTATTCTCTTCCCAATTTGTTTGGCCCCTTTCACTTTTACTCAATACCATTATGGTTTGATCTCACCATCATGGGATCAAGGATGGGCTGTTTTTGCTTTTTTTATTATGCAACAAAAATAAAAATCTCATCCACCATTTCACACGTTAACATTCGGGCCGTTTTCAACTTGCAGTTCAAGCTGTGAAAGCAGAGATTTAACGTCCATTAGCACAGTTTTTCAGTACCAGTCAGATTGTTTGCATCTGCTGTGCTATCTGAGAGCATGAAGGTAGGGAATGGGTGTAGCAGAGGTTGGTGAGAAGTGTAAATATATTGTGTGTGTGTGTGTGTTTGCTGCAGCTCCACACATACCTGGTCCTGGAGCTGCTTGGCGGAGGGGAGCTGCTGGAGAGGATCCGCAGAAAGCAACATTTCAGCGAGACAGAAGCCAGCCGCATCATGAGAAAACTCGTGTCGGCCGTCAGTCACATGCACGACGTGGGAGTGGTGCACAGGGACCTTAAACCAGAGGTATCGTACAGAACGTTCTTTCTCTGTCCGAGCACAGTTTAGCGTCTTCGTGATGAATACAGATGCACCATCAAAGCGAATTACTGTGTTTTTCTCAACTTAGTGTGATCTGTGGTACCGCCACATTCTGACTGCAATCTTTTACAGAACAAGGGTAAAATTGTTTGACCCAAACATGGGTCAGAAGTAGCCGGTCAAGACAAGTCTTTGCTGTCCAATTTAGCGAGCTCTTGAGTGGCTCAGTTTTGTGCAGAGCAGAAAGAAATGATTGCTCTCCCGTGTCTCGAATTGCTTCGTAGAACCTGCTCTTCACAGACGAGAGTGAGAACTCCGAGATAAAAATCATAGACTTTGGCTTTGCTCGCCTCAAACCGCCAGACAATCAACTCCTGAAGACTCCCTGCTTCACGCTGCAGTACGCGGCGCCGGAGATACTCAAATACGACGGCTACGACGAGTCCTGCGACCTGTGGAGCCTGGGGGTCATTCTGGTGAGTGGGCGCGGGGATGACGGAGCGATGCTCGGGTTAAAACAAAATACTGGTGGCAGGACTGACGGAGGATCATTCATTATTCAACTTGACATTATTGTGATGGGAAGGGCAACATATCAAGTTATTAATTTATCAAATAAATAAGCTGGTTACAGCTTTTAATGTGATTATTCACTCTCACGTGTCACATCTAATCCTGTCTTAAAAAGTACATTATTATACATATAAAGTACATTACATTAAGTATTATGATGTGGCTTCATTATAGTATTTGTGGCAAGTTATCACATATTTTGACCCTTGACACGGGAAGCACAGACTTTGTGCTATTCTTTTTTTTAATGTTCAGGTTCAGAGTTTCTGATCATACTCGTGTTAAAATTAAAAAGCTTCCAGTGATGATATTAATAACGCTGCTCGGTCACAAACAGGACTAAATGACAGATCATTGATTAGCTCTATTCAGCAGCGACTGCAAAGTCACATCACAAGTATATCGCCTCACTTTTTTACAACGCTCCAGGAGAGTGACCTGATTATAAATTTATAATTCTCTAAAAAAAAAAATAAAGAAAGCCACAGCTTCCAGTTCCACTTCAAAGTTGCCTTTCATAACAATGTTAACTGAAGCATTTCTAAAAACCAAATGCTTAATCACGAGCCCCACACAGTGCTGATTTTTTTTGTTGATCCAGTTTATGGATTTAACATTTGCCGCAGGCCATTCTGATTAAGCAATCAGCTGATATTGGCTGTAGTTCAGGCTGTGTGTGTGTGTTTGCGTGTGTGCAACATGCACATGTATGTATGCATGTATGCATGCATGTGTGTGCATTTTCTTTCTTAATCTGTTCTGCATGATATTCATCTCCCTGCCTCTGTTCAGCGCCTCAGCATCCTGTGGTGAGCTGACACAGTTTAAGACTCGCCGCCGAGCGAAGAGCGACCAGCCCCGGCTCTTAGAGCTGGTTAAGGCTGCGCTCGTATGAGACGGTGTTTCCCGGCAGCGGAAATGTCATCCTAATTCAACCATTTTCTGAAATTTAAAAGGAGAGGTGGAGAGGAGAAGGAGAGGGCACACAGTACGGGGGGAGGTGGAGAGTTAAGAGAGAGAAAGAGAGAGATTTCTGTACTTGGCCAGTCATCCATACAGAGTCTGGGCTCCCTTTGCGCAAGTGCTGTTCTGCATCGTCGCCCCCTGAAGGGGCATATAGGAGTAGTGTGCCTTATGGAGGTTTGATGAAATGGCTGCTGACAAGCTGTGTGCACAATGCCCTGGAAGCAAAGTGAGCCAACACAGAGAGGGAGGAAGATCAGAGCACGACAGATCCTCCACCGCCAAAAGGGCTGTTTGCAACTCCTGTCATTTCAAAAAAAAATTCAGGGGGTAGACGTAAGCAGGCCAAGGTGAGAGTATCCTGTTCATTCAGCTGAGCACGGGCCGCTCTTATGTTTAGTGCTGGTTCAGCCACGGTCAACATGCAGCACAACAATGGAATAATGCGGACAGTCGTGATCGGTTAAGAGCCCTTTCTAAAGCATGTTGTTATTTCGACAGCAGATACGTTTGAACACGAGTCCCCGTTACTTTCCCAGCTCATCGTAGGCGATGCGATTAACAAGCAGCGGCCACACTGACGGTACGAAATGCTTAGAACTGAGCAGATTGTGTGTTTTCTTCTGTTCTCAGTACACCATGCTGTCTGGCCAGGTGCCTTTTCAGTGTCAGGAGAAGAGCCTGACACACACCAGTGCTGAGGAAATCATGAAGAAAATCAAACACGGGGACTTCTCGTTCGAGGGCGAGGCCTGGAGAAATGTGTCCCAGCAGGCCAAGGACCTCATCCAAGGTGAGCATAGACACCTGTGGTTGAAAGATCGAATGTTACGTCACCATGAGACTCTGGTTCAAAAGCACAATCTCAGATGTGAACGCACCTTAGCGAGCGTTTCAGACTCACTCACAGAGCTGCCCGCGGTGAGTCAGCTTCCTGAGGACGCAGTCACTTCCTCTTTGTGGCTCGCCTCCTCACTCGCGCGTTGACAGCGCTGAAGTTTAAATTTTGTGTCTCGCTCCCACAGAGCTGCTGACGGTGGACCCGAACAAGAGGATTAAGATGTGCGGCCTGCGTTACAACGCCTGGCTGCAGGACGACAGCCAGCTGTCCTCCAATCCACTCATGACCCCGGACATCCTCGGCTCCTCCACCGCCTCCGTCCACACTTACGTCAAAGCAACCTTTAATGTACGAAAATGTTTTTAGACTCCACCTTTTGGCTTCCTGTAAAATTTGTGGTTTGTACAGACGCCTCTTTTAAACCCATGCTGCTTGACATGAAAGGCAAAATATATCGATTATTATAAGAGTATTATGAGGTGAACTGGCTAAAGTGCAGTCAGGCAAACAGACAGTGTATCATTTTAATAATTAATGAATCCTTTCCAAGCTAAATTGAGAAGCTGATTCTTAGTTTTGAGGTTTTTCTTTGTCCTTTGTGATGGAAGCTGTAAATTCTTTGATCTGAAGATATCGATGAGGCCTATATCACCATAACAACTACAAAACTATGATCAGAAGTGTCAGGCCTAGTTCATTCAAGTCCATTTTTAAAATATATATATATTTTCATTGGTAAAATACACTTGATAACACAAAATATATGAATCAAACAGTGCAGAAAAGATGGGGAGATGCCACAGTGCACCAAACTGATATTCAGGATCAGTATCAGAGCTGATACTGACCTTATTTAAGCTGATCAGGTATTAGCCAGATGTACTGATCCACATAAAATTCATTGTCTAAAAATGTTTCACTCATTCAGCCGTGCCAGCTCAGATTTCAGTGTTCCAGCAGGCTGAGGTGTCGTGTGACCTGATATAAAAATGACTCCAGCGAGGACACGGATAAAGTATCAGGACTCTATTTTTAGGAAAAACTCTGAGTTCCAGGAGTTCTTAATCGCTATCAGGAGACAAAGAGCTGGATCAGTGCGTCCTTTGACAAGTAAATAATTCTGAGAAATCTAAAGTCCCTTTTTGTGTTTGTTCCAGGCATTTAACAAATGTAAGCGGGAAGGTTTCCGCCTGCAGACGGTGGATAAAGCGCCGCTCGCCAAGAGGAGGAAGATGAAAAAGACAAGTACCAGCACAGAGACCCGCAGCAGTTCCAGCGAGAGCACCCACTCCTCGTCGTCCTCCTCCCAGTCTCAGGAGAAGACTTTCCCAGGGGGCGACGCCAACCTTCAGCCCTCCAACAGCACGCCCGTCAACACGCCCGTGGCGCTGGGAACAGACTCTGAGCACCAAGCAGCGCACCCGGCCTTCGACTTCTCAGAAGGACAGTGAGACGGCAAGAGGGGAAAAAAGGCTTGATTTCAGATATTTTCGTGATCCGCAGGATCTCTTGGACCAGTAAGAGACAGCTCTCTTCTCTTTCTCTCTTGTCCCTGACAGCTCTCTGCCTCTGGCTCAATTGCATGGACGTCCGCACGTCTCCCAAAACTACAGCATGCAGCAGGAGCGGCAACCGTCACCTCAGTATCAATCAATCAATCATCACTAGCAATAGCCTATATCCCCTTTTCTTTCTCTCTCACTTCCACACACAGACTGTATCAATCAGGGACTGGACCAGGAAAGAAGTCACCGGCGTCTCAAATAAAAAAAAAAGGGCTGCCCTACTGCCCCCCCTGGTGCGGACAGACAATGCAGAGACATCTTTAGTCTCGTCAGAAAAAAATCACAGCTCAGTCCGTCCGCTCCATTCACCTTTGTCTTTGTCCACGCCTCCAGAGGTTTTAAAGGGAAAGTCGTAGTGTTTACACCGCGGATGCTTTGTACTTTTTTTTTGTCACGAGGAGAGTTAAGAAACGCAACGTGCAGCGCTGCAGCGTAACGTAACGTAACGTGGGTCCACTTCTCTTTTCCTGGGAAGTCTCTGCAAGATGGAGCAGGGTATTTATATGTGAATTTTACAGACTGAAATTTATTTATGATAAGCTATATTGTTAACTTATTTATGGTTCAGATCGATCTGAAAAGAAATAACGGATACAGTTAAGTGTACAGTAAAAAAAAAGACATTTTGTGTATGTGTGTATTTTTCCATGTAGTCTGATGTTTGTTCATACGTCTTTGTAATCATCACAGACGTCAGTGCTTCAAGTAGGTTACTGAGACACAGTTATGTAGATAGTGTAAGATTATTATAGGCGAGAAGAGATTAACACCATCAGCTACTTGGTTAATGGTTGTGAAACAGTTAAATTTATGTAACCAAAGTCCTTTTGGACTTAGAGATTTATTTATGGAGTGAGGCTGATGATATTTTTGGGGATTGAACTACAGCTGTGTCCAATGGTTTAAAAAAAAAGAAAAGAAATCCTTGTTCGTAAGGATTTAAAAAAGCGTAAAGATGTTTTTTTGTAGGAACAACCAAATGTGGATGTAGTATGTTCAGCCAAATCTGTGGTTTTTATCGTCGTATGGGGAGTACTGTTGCCTGAGGGGATGTGACCCCAACAAGAAGAGCTATATTTAGACTTATTTTTGCCTCCGATGTGGGAGTGTGACTACTTTCAAGGCTCGGGGATTGCTGCTGTTCCACATTCTCTGATCCTCGAGTCGGTATATTTAGCCCAGCGGCGGATTTGCCTTCGTTGCGGTATAGGGACTTTAATTTGTCTCATTATCACTTACAAACCAATTGGATTGGAGCAAGAACCCTGTGAATGGGGGGAAAATTCAGATCAGCTTAGTTTGAGGTGAACGCGTTAAGAAGTTTGAGATCCTTTGAGCCTTCGGTGGCTTAACGACAATGTTAAAATTTGAAAAGTTCATGTGCCAAAAAACATGCAAACGAATCAGGTGACGGGCAAAGTTTAGCCTGCGAGTTAAAGGTGGTGATCGATTAACGCTGTTTTAATGCAGTATATATAAAAAAGGTGTAGTCTTGCGATATATATCTACCCTTTATTTAAAAGTTTGACCTCCAACAAACACTCCGTTTACCTTTGACACCGCCCCGTGCTCTATTTACCACGTCGTACCGCATGACTTCAAACGGTGATCTTTGCACTGTGTGACAGCCAGCTCTCACTCAGATATCTGGTTTAGTATTAAGCCCCCGCGGTGCGTGATGTGAACTGAAACATCAAAACCTCTTACTTGATTTAACGCGAGTTTGTTTACTTGCACATTTGACTTATCCCCTGACTAAAAAATCAGGGGGGAAAACTTTGAAGTTTTTGCTGTTTGTTCGAGATGTGATGGATGTAAACACCAAAACCCCTTTTTTTGTTTTTGTTTTTTATTTTATTTTTTACAGTAGCCTGAATATTGTAATGTTGTGATGTTACAACGCTGGTGTTTAGCCAGAGTAGTCAGGCAAAGAAAATGCCATACTCTGTTTTTGTTTGTGTGTTAGTCTGTTTCCACGGTAACAGCTGAAATACTTTACTCTGTTCATATGTACAGGGGCTGTTTTGTGTTCGGTATGCGGAAGCCGCCTCGAGGCGGTTTCTCCTGCTCAATCAGGATACATATTCTTAGTTGTTAAGACTACTGTGTGCATTTAAAATACACTCCCTCATCTTCTTCCATTTTAATGCACTCTGAATCTGAACCAAAGCATTAACTTCAAGGTAGCTGCTCTAAGCTGCATGAGATCTTTCCTTTTCATGCAAATATGCAAAGAAGAAAAAAAAAAGCTTCATAATATCACGGTTTGTTTTGTCCAACCCGGGTTGAAATATGTTTTTGTAACAGTGTACAGTGAGGTTCTTTATAGGATCTGTAATATCCACATCCCGGCACATTATCATGCTTTTGAACTATGCATATCTTTTCACTGTTGTGTTGCTTTTGCCATCTCAAAAAAAAGAAAAAGAAAAGACCTCACCAGATGGGTCCAAACATAATGCTTAAAAGGGCGTAATGCGATGCACATGTAATGTACTTTTACTCTTACGGCATCGGGCCACAATAGGAGAAGCATTGGCGTGTGAAGAAGCCGGAATCCTCTGAGCTGAAACACTACAAAGCTCTCCTCTAACTTAGTTTGCATGAGTTCCCCGTCGCTGCCTCATTAAGCCTCTTTTCTTTTGTTTGGGTGTATTAATAGCTCAAGTGGAGGAAGAGGAGAAGTCCTATATTGAGCCTCCCCACCCTCTGGGAGCCAAGTTCTATTAGCTGATGTACTGCAGTGCTGTTTGTTCCAAAGAAAATACTCCCGTACTCCGCTCGCTGCGTCCGTGGGACCCAGCTCACTTTCTTTTGTAGGAGGGGGGGGGAAATAACGGCGCATCACAGGAAAGGATTGCTTTAGTAGCAACGTCTCGTGGGGTTGATTTTCAAACTAGGTTTCCCCTCTTCCTTTGATGAACAGCTTGTTTAGTGAGGAGGAGAGGAGGGGAGGAAAGTCCAGTTTTAATTTGTCAGTTTTTTTTTTGTAGATTCTTTGAATTTGGACGAAAGTTCCTTTTCTGCCTACAGTGCTTCCTCTTTTCTGCTTCTCCCTTTCACCTGATAAGCTAAACCTTTGTACCTTTCTGCAACATGAATTAGAGGGCTGGTAGTTTGAACTGTTTTTTTTTTTTTGTATAAACCAGTGTCTGTTGTTGTGCATTTTAAAAATCAAAGGATTTGGACTTTGGGATGCTCTCGCGTGCTTCTGAACTTCTGCCCGGTGGAGTCGTGTAATGTGTTTAAAGAGGCGCCGAAGCTGAAAGTTTAAAAAGAGAAAAAAAAAATCCAACATTTTGCCCTGAAAGCTTCTCAGTTTAGTTGCTTTTGCGCTTCTATATATATTGTCTGTGGACGTGATGATGTTTTGGACAGACGCTGTTTTGGCTCGTTCGCTTGGCTTTTATAGTTACGGGATTTTCTGGAACTGTCCTCGGTGCTGAAGTGGCCAAACCTCTGACGATGCTGCCAGAAAAAAACTAAAAAATACATGTGGCTTTCCTCGATGACCTGTAATAATGTGATCCTTTAAAGCAGCGATTCCCAAACAGGAGTACTTGTACCGTGAAACACAAATTTATTACGAGGCTGATCTTAAAGGGGAACGTCTACACATCTGGGGGGGTGGATTTAGAAGTTAATCAGACTTTTCTAGCCTGCTCCTCATCTTCTGTTTGATACAATCACAATGCATTGGTCTACCAGTTGCTGTGATTGTTTGAACTAGTCAGTCAACAAGCAGAGAAGTTGTGAAAGTGGCTTAAATGTCCAGCTTCTGTCAGTTTAAGTATGAATGCAAACTTCTCAAGGCCAAGCCCAAAAAACTCCAGGATTACCATGTCTTGTACGTTTAAAAAAAAAAGTTAAAATGTAGTTTTATTTAATTAAAAGCATGTTTATCTAAACATATATATGACTGTGGGAAACACTGCTTTAAAGGGTCAAACAAGAACACGGTAAGCACAGGAACCGTTTTCTCTGGGAGAAAGTAGTTCATGGGATGTTTGACGGACGGTGTCGATTCTGCTTCTGGAACGAGAAGTTACAGTTTTTAAAATGTAATCTCTCAATGATGGGAGCATCACAGACATAGACTGATTTAGGAATTCGTAGACTGACGTGTCACAAAACTGGCCACATAAAACCAAAGCTTGATGCCAATTGTAAGAAAAAAACATATGTATGTTTATCTAATCGTGCGAACTGACCTTTTTTTTTTAAATGATCCGCAACCCCTGTCGGAGACGTCAAAGCACACGGTCAGCTACAGAATCTGTCGTCTTGCTCCATTTGTGAACATGTTTTTGAATTTACTACTGTTGACAGAGATTAATGCCACATTAAAAAAGGTTCAAGTGTTCATGCCAGCCTGCCACTTTACATGCATGTGCTACTGCTCGATTCCTGTCCTGATATTCTCATTCATTCTTGCCCATGTCCTTGTCATACGTGGTCATTGAGGCGTGTCCAAAAAAAAACAAGTACTGTAGCAGTGAATCCCTTTTTTTGTAGATTTTGGTCAATGTCAGTTTAAAAAACGCGCAATCTTTAAGCTTTAAGGGCGAAACTTTGCACTTGTGTGTTATTTTAAATCATGCAACTGATTTTTATGTAAAAGGAAAAAAATAACTTTGTGCAGGTTCAGATGTTTCAGCTTATTCGTCCGTCCGTTTTTGTTGTCGATGACCAACATTTGTAAGACAAATATTTCAAAAATAGAAACCTCAACACCGGGTAGTAGTACTTGTACTGTACAGATACAACGCCTGCTTCTTTTAGGGCACTGTGAACATCATTCAGGTCTCTTTAGGCGCCGCCGTCGATAGTTTGAGGAGAGAGGGAAAAAAAAAAACTTGATTTGCTTCAATAAATGCTTTAACTTGCTGGCTGAATACATCTGTACATTTAATAACCTGACACCGCTCACGGCGAAGTCTTTTTAAATAGATCTTTGGCTTCATTGTGTTTTCACGTGTATTCCATCATTACTGAAGATATTTTTGTGATACCACGGTTTGTGTGTAAGAGTCAATAAATGTACCTGTTCGTTTATTGATCTCGACTAATAAATTAGGTGTTTTTTTCATATTTAAAAACTGTATCCTAATTTGAAAGAAACTTTTTTTATTTCAGCAGACAGCCTCTAGATGGCAGTGTTTAATAAAGCACCACTCTGAGAACAGCATGAACTCCAGGTCTACGATTTAGTCATAGATGAATCAAATATAAGATTGTGTTAAATATGCTTCAATATGTCTAGTAGGACTAGAGATTCATGTCTGTGTACCGGGCTAAGATTTGTGACTTTAAAGTACAGTTTATATTATTCCTATGCTCTGATTAAAATAGAGACTGGGTAAGAGCTGGAAATATGAGTCATGAGTTGGGAAATTATTTTAAAAAATAATGATAAGTGAGCACTGTTTGTGTTTGTTGAGTGTCATGTCTGTGAAGAAGTTAAAGGGCTCTGGAAAATATTGAACTGTTTGTCACATGTCGCAATAAAACAAGTCAACCATTACACATTTTTTCTCCACTAGGGCTGCAGCTAATGGTTATTTTTAATTGTCTCTATTAATTTATGTTTGATCTCTAAAATATTTTTCTCCTTTCGTACTGCTTGTTTTGTCCTTTCCAAGATATTTATTTGATCATAGATCTGTCAGAAAATCAGCAGAGGAGCTGATTATTAAAGTAGTTTCCGATCACTTTTCTACAAGTAGTCCACTTAATCAGTGACTCGACTAATTGTTGCAGCTGTAAGAGTAAAAGCCTACAACGTGCACTACCATACACTGACAGGAGAGGACGCTCTTTGGCTCTCAAGCAGCTGGACAGTGACTGCTCCTGTCAGAGTCATCTGCTCTTCACACACAGTAAGAAGAAGTAAGTAAGAGTTTCTGGTGTTGAGCAGGTCGACACAGGAGAAGAATTCCAGTTTTTTAATGTGACAATACTCCCGAACCAAACTTATAGTTCAAGACCTGGGTGAGGTCATCTCCAGAGAGGGTCTGGATCAATGCATTGAAAAGATGAGAGGTCATTCACACAAACACTGACATTAAAGTCTATTTTTCAAAATATGTTGAAAAATAGTTGCAGGAAACAGGTGAAAAGCTGATTTAGAAGTTTTTCACCAGTTTTCAGTCCGGGATTTTTGTGGGCGGTCCTTAAAGGGTGGCTCGATGACACGCTGAGGCCACCCCCAACCGAGAGATAAAGATGAATTCATCTCAGCTCAGAGTGTTTCTAGTTTAGTCATTTTCTGAACTCATCTGACACGTTTCAGTCGCTTCACGCCCCGACAGTCCTGAAGCTGAGAATACTGCTTTTACTGTTTTACCTGATTTTGACACCTGATTTCATAAACCTCTAAATATTTAGCTGCTGTGATCATGATAGATAAGATGAGCTAAAAACAATAATACGAGCTACAATCAGATTGATACCACTGCACAATATTTACAAAACAAAGCGTATTTTTTATGCATGGCTTGCAGTCCACTTATTGTTGTTTCACCCCACTTGCTACTATATGCAACAGTACACATGGTGCACTTAGAGAGCACTTCTGTCGGGCTAATTTTGCCATGTGGATGTCAATACGGGATGCTCAGCAGGAGAAGCTCATTACAGTGTGTCCTGTGCGTATGTATGTGTGTGTGTGTGTCTTTTCTTTGAAATCTCTCTGCATTAACATGCTATCCATTACTAAACAATGTGTGTGGTCAAGTATTACTGGATGGAGAGTAGGCACTCTAAAATCCATCACTAAATCCATCGGCTAATACATCAGGATAAAAATACACCCAAATATTTTACAGCTCAACTCAAAAAGAAAACCTAAGTATAACAACAGGGCAGAGATGGATGATGCAGTTTTCTCAAGACAATGCGAACCCTTGTTTGTTCTGCGATGAAGCATAATTAATGAAAACCCTTTTTCGTTCACCTTCAAAGCCCTCGAGACAATTTCACTTTTGTTCTCGTTCACGTCGGCAATACAACACGAAAAGACTCTCCTCCACTGCCTGACGTCTCCTCTGTAGGATCTCTTCAGGTGAACTCTTCAGTAAACCTCTGTGATATTAACGCCGTCAGTTCCTCTCAGCTTGATGATTTTATGACCAAGGGATTTGATTTCAAGGTACTTTTATTCACTCAAAAAAGTGCAATTGTGACAAGAAGGAATCTTGGAATAAACATATTCATATTCATACAAGCTGATGTTGGGGTGGAAGATGTGTGTCAGTCCTCATGCGTCCACACCAACGTGAGAAAATTAAATATTTCTCTGTGTTGCGTCGTCATGTTGAAACAAATATTCTCATTTTTGTTGCCTCCCTAAACTGTCACCACAAAATTGGGAGCATGCTTTTGTCTAAATATGTAAGAGGAAATGACACAATCTACTTCCTCTTACAGATAACAAGAAGAAGCAATAAAATTCAAGACTTCAGTTTGTTTTTACTACAGTCTTGAATGTAAATAACTGAACTAAGCTAATATCGGCAAACTTTAGGTATTGTTATAGAAATTAATTAGTACACTTCTATGTAGTACACTGTGTACTTTGTGGTGTGCTCATTTCAGCAGGGTACTTTTGTCTCAGTAGAGTTTGAGTATGTCTGCTGTGAGCTTACCGGAAACGGCACTCGCAACATTTTACCGCTGAATTGCAACCAGGTGCCAACATCTGACCGATTAAATATAAATCTAAATATAAATAGAATTACATTTGTATATGTACGGATCTAAGTTGTTGTTCCAGCAGCTTCCTTGGCCACAATTTCACAATGCTGGTGGTGCGTCCCATTCTGCCATGGAGCCAAAACAGTGACCACTGAGGGTGAGACGTGTCCACATTCCTCTTTTTAACCGTTATGAGTGAACCATGGAGAGTGTGAATGCACGTCTGTACTCAAAATAGGAAGTCAGACACACTAATGGAGACACAGCACAAGACTGACATAGGCCTGGGTGTCGATACATAGATAACCTGACCTAAAAATGAAACACATCAATAATTACAAAGACTTCTGTAAGCTGAAAACAACTCATCTCGTCGTCTATACCTCCTCCCACAGGGCATTTCCTCAAATGAGGGGGGAGCTGCTGAGAAATGAATACAGAATGAGACAGGACATGATGGAGGACTCTGAGCTGGGTTTTGATGAGTGTGTGGTGGTGGTCTAAGTTTACTGACACCGCTCTAGTCCCGTGCAGATGTTTCAGCCTGGTGATTTTTTAACTCACTGGTTAAGATTAGGGCAAGGTTTAAGTTTACGCTAAGCCAGCAGGAAGCGAATGTAAGTCAATGCAATGCTCTCTCAAGTATGGCAAAATCAATGAGTGTGTGTGTGTGTGTGTATGTGTGTGTGTGTTTGTGTGTGTGTGTGTGTGTGTGTGTGCATACTTGCTTGTGTGTTTCACAGGGCGGGGTTTAGGCCAGACTGTAGAGGGGTGAAGTGCCTCCGATCCTTGGGAGTGGAACGCATTTCCTTTTGTTGCCCTCCAATTTTTGACTGGTTTGCCCCAGCACATGAGCATGATGGGGCTGTTTCTATTATCCAGCTTCCCATACCCCCACCTCAACCCCATCCAACCCCGTTCTGCCTGTTCCCAAAGCGATTGGCATTCCTGGAGGCCACCAGTGAAGCAGCTTTAGAGGGAAGGCCCGCTGGCTCCTGGGTGGCCTCTTGTGCACGGGCTCCAAGGGGAGGAGACAATGTCTTATTAATTGACTGGGCGTCTTGGGCAGAGTTCAGGAATTTGCAGAAGGGGGAGACGGAAAAGTGGGGATGAGGGATGAGCTGTGAGGGATGGAGGGGTGGAAGATTCACAGTCCACCAATGAAGATTCATTAACCTCGGCCTCAGATTTATTTCCGTTTGATTCACATTGCTGCGAGGAAGGTGAGAGTTGTGACGATGTGGCGATGTACTGTGAAGATCTTGAACTTTTTTATAACTTTTAAATCGTTTAACAATTTCAGATTGAACTAATTGAACAAACTGTTTCCAAAGAACACCTTCCAGAACACTGTTAATGTGACTGGACCAGATGTTTCTTTATTAACTGGATATTAATAGATTTAATAAAGAAATATTTGACCAGTTTAAATTAATAAAAAAAATCAAATATGCTGATTTTATCTAATTACCAGATGTGGCAGTATGTTTACTCAAGTGCTGTACTTAAGTTCATGAGGACGGAAATTAATATTGTACTTTTATATAAGTACTCCACTATATACCGTCGAATTACGAGAAGCTTTTCAGCTTTGTTAAAGATTAAATTGCCCAAAAGTATATAAAATAGTTTTAAATTAACTCCACCTTGACCAATACAACATTAAAATACAGCTTATATGTGAATGTGTATTTAATAAAATGATATAACATGTTGACACTAACAGTGCCATAATGCATATTTTTATTTGCACTTTCTCCACTGCGTTTACATATTTTTGCCAATACTTCTGTGGAAAAAGAGTTTTATATATGATTTTATAGTGTGTTATTGTGACTTTTACTGATGTGAACAATCCAAATATTGATAATTGGTTAATTATATTCAATATAAGAGTCTGTGAAGAGACATTCTGCAGGTCAGAAAACATCACGGCGGGCTGGCAGCTCCAGTTTTGTGCGAGTTTGATGGAGTGGGACAGGACAGGGAATGTTTTTTTTTTTTAGGGGGGTGGGATTTGTGTACCATCTCCCCATGTGGTCCCCCCTTCCCTCCCCAAACCACCCCCAGGTGTCCTCACCCTAATCCTGTTACATGTGTCCCCCATTAGCACTAATGGAGAGGCCATTGTCCCCCCCACCCCCACCCCTGTTGTGTGCTGTTGTGCCCTCGGCCCATGTCACCTTGAGTCAGTAAACTCAGCCCTGTCATGTTTGGACTGCTTCCCACACACAGGGGTCTCCTTGACGACGATGGACACCCCTACACACACACGCACACACACACACACACACACTCATCTCCTCCCACCCACTGACACAGTGCAAGAGGACTCCCATAATATTAAAATTCATAGAAATTACATCAGTGTGTCACTTAGGACGGTCGGAGAAGAAACTGTCTGAACTTTGGATTTTAATCAGGAAGAAAAAAAAACTTAATTAAAAATAAAATTATAAATAAAGTTGATCCAAATCCAAAATCTAAATCAGTGCACCTCTTTACAATAAATCATTTAACCCATTTATTTTCTTTAAGTCTTTCTCTTGGTCTTTATATTTTGGGTTGTACATTTAATTCTGATGTTTTTATATATTGTCATATCAGTCTTTTTTTTTCTTATATTCCTTCCAGATATAGTTCAGAGTTAACCTTTAAATTCATCTGTATATTTCTTATCTTTAGTTTCATAATGAGTAAAGTATTCGTAACCTATCTGAGAAAATCAGAATCCATGAATTTGGAGATACTTACTGTAGGTTTTTGTTTCTTGAGCTGGTAGTTGACTGCTGAGGTTGCACTCATAAATGATCTAACAAGTTGTAGATGTATCTGCAAAACCCTCCGTAAAATCTAAAAGAAAACGTAAGTCAGTAACTGTGTATATGTGTGTTTGTGTGGTGTGAGAGGGAGATTTAAAGAGCACAGAAGCTGCCAAAGGACCAGGACCGGAGGGTGTCCTCCTTGTTTGCTGCATTTCAGGTGACCCGGCCCCCGTGCTGCATCCATCATGCAGAGACTGATTGAGCTGACCTTCAGGCCTGCCCCGCCGACCCCCAGGCTTCCTGTTCTTTGTCAGCATCTCACAATACCGCTGGTATCACGCAGACAGGGGAGGTCTGAGAACCGACCAAGGGAGTCCACCCAGGGCCGAGGCGGGGACGGTGGGGTGGGGTGATCAGAGCTAGAGAGGGTCTTCTGGGAGGGAGCTGAGGACCCCCTTTTCAATTTCACCGGGTCTTTCCAAATGAGAGAAAAGGCATAGAGTGGTGTCCTCTGTCACCCTGCCACACAGGGACCTTTAAAAAGCAGCCTCAGTGGTTTCTCAAGTGAGGTGTCTTCTCGAGAGACAAAAAAGAGGAAAAGAATGAGTGGGTGAAGAATTTAATTGTGGTCCTGTGTGAGGGACTGGCAGTGGGAGTATGGCCACTCTAGCATTTGTAAAGGACTGGGCCAGTTTACTTGTCCTTCCTCTGTGCGTCTCTTTGGCAGCGTGAAATCTGAGGTGGGCTCAAGCAGAGAAGCTACATCGCTGATCTTTCTCAGGTAACTCTCATTAACGGTGGTGGAAGGTGCTTCACTTAAAGAAAACTACCAGTACTGCACTGTTCAAGTATTTCAAGATCTTACTTTAGTAAAAATCCAGAATCACCAAAATGATCATATGTATTTCATAAAAATGGCCCCTGTATTATGATATATGACATTATTAGACAAAGCATTTTATTGTTGTACTTTATACAGTAGTAGTTAGTGGAGCAGCTTTATTGTTGTACTTTATACAGTAGTAGTTAGTGGAGCAGCTCCCAGGTCAAAAAACGATTAAAGAGAAAGATTAATGACGAAAACATTTTCGCTTTTTTTGTAAAATATTGGATCATTTTTCTAAGTCTAATATTTAAAGTTCTCCTTTGCTCAAAAATGTGTGTTTTGCTTCTTCACTTCTTTCCTCACTTGGATGTTTAATCTTCACTGTGGCGTTCTTTAACATTCATCTACCAAAAGGAGGAACGTTTCTCGTGTACGTCTGAGCAGGACTTTGTGACATCACAAATAATTTGGAGGACAGTCATTCCAAAATTAAAGGAATTCTAAATTACACACAAGTGAAGTGAATAAGTGGAGACCTCTTGTTTCTGACACAAATTATTATTTATGACTGGAGGGTCTGTAAAAGGGAAAATCAATCTTTGGCGGAACAACTGACAACAACAACAACTGATCAACAACTACTTCTGAAAGATCCAAAAGCAGCATCCCAATTAGACGCTGCTTTTTTTTGTAAGCAGTCACAACCCAAAAAGTGAAACTTTCTGAACTGTAGCAGCGTATAAACAAGAACACAAAGCCAGCTGGACTCGCAGGATCATCTGAGAATCCATCGTGTCAGACTTGCAGCCACAGCAGCTCCATCATGAGCTCCAGGTAAAATGTGCTGACCCTTTTTGACCAACAGCAGCTTCAGACACTTCTGTGTAGCAAACATATGGCACAGATAGTTTGTGTTCTCAGGCTGTACACTCATATGAACATTGATCAACACAAACATGGAACATAGAACAATCTGTATGATTGCTCCCATTTGTTAAGGACAGTGACACAAAGCTCCAGATAGGAGTGAAGGGTGTGATACAGGTTTCTTAAGGCCACTATATATCTCGGCTAACCTAGTAGACATCAGCAAAGACCTGGATCATCCATGGACCTGAGACGGGCTGGATGACTCCTGGTTGGCTCAAACAAGCCACCTGTAACAGCACCTACCTGTCAATCAAAGCGTCCACGCTCTTAATCCTGCATAACTTATTATTAAATTAAATTAATTATTATTAAACAACAAGTAGGTCCGACCGAGCAATCTGATTGGTCAACTAGACGTTCTAGGATGTGCTCAAATCACCTGACTCATCACTACAAAATATCACTCCGCCATGTGACGTCCTGAAAATATAGAACATGTAAACAAACAAATAAGAATAAGTCCACTGGAGGTCAACTTTAATAAAGTAACGCATCTGCATTTACAATTTCAGCTTTAATGAGTATTCTGTTAGACTGCCTCGTTAATACAGGTGCACACCTCGTTAATACAGGTGTGCACCTTGTTTGTGGACTAAAGAGGAATATTCCTTTAGATAAAAACATGTTAATTTTGATTCCATGGATCTTTGTTCAACACATTTTGACTGTTGGACTTTGCAACTCTCTGGAGTTACTGGAAAAGTTTGGATCATCACCTCCATCAGCTGTGCAGGTGAGTCTCTGATACGGCGCGAGCTTCATCTGTGCATGGACAAATCTGTGTGTCAGCAGACATCTGAGC